>NW_004797995.1:280623-289014 GCF_000002075.1 Aplysia californica | reverse complement strand
TATATGTATAGGTACTGTCCACGCCTTTGAACAACTGATCTTTTTAACCCCGCCGGTTAAGACGTCTTTTCCTTGAGACAGAGATGAATGAAACAGAGGGAAGAAAGGAGACTGAGACACAACAACTGATTGAGCAAGTGGGCCAGGAAAGAGGACAGAGATAAGGATAACTTATTTTATAAACATAATACAATAAAGAAGGACATGTTTTTCCCCAAATAACTATAGCTCGGTTCATAGAACGAGGATATTTACTGATAAATAAATTGCAAGAACTGCGATGTCGAATGAGATGTCTCTTTCCTGGTTTAGATGCAGACTTGTGAAAACCGAGCAAGAAAGCAGAGAGATTCTCTTTATAAAAATACAGACCACAGTACGATGTCAAGAGCTAAACTACTCTTTTCTACAGTAACAATAACTTACAAGAATAGACTTTAAATAAAGTGCGCTACCCTTCCATCCATTTTCCCGTTTACCTTGTTATGAGCACAGCCCTTTAAAATCGACAATCAATATTTTGTACACCACACTCAATAACCAAAGAACTGATAGTCAAAAACATAATTTGTTTTTGTATTATTCTGAACACAAACAATTTCAACAATGTCTGTCTTTGGCTGCTTTTACCACGTCGATTGATCTTGTTGGGCTTCAATTCTGACAAACAGAATAACGATATTTCCGACTAATTAATTATAATATAAGTATAAAAAAGAGTCACCTTTCCGACGCTAAAATGTCTACTGAAACTGTTTACTGTCTTTAATCCCCAGCATAGCAACTTAAAACCACAATGCAAACCAATACTTTTATTTCTTTATTTTGGGTACCCGCGTGGGAGAAAACTCTTTTCAGTACAGGGTAGTTTACTAGAAATAATTATAACTAATGTATGTACTAGAAATAATTACAGCTAGGGGCTCGCGTTGTCGAGAGGTTAAGGTGTTTTTTGCCTCTCATTCAATAGGTGCCGGGTTCGAATCCGGATAGGGACGGGAAATTTCCTTTCCTAAAATTTTCTGCTTTCGCATCCTTTCTTGCTCTTCATCAATGTTCTTTCGCCTGCTTTCGTCTCCACTTTCTGCCACCACCCCTCATCTCCCTTTTCCATTTGCCCCTCCTCTGGGCTCCTGAGTCTTCCTGCAGCCTTTCTACTGCTATTCCTTGGTTCCTTCTTACTTCTATCTTTCAGCCACAACCCTGATCTTATGATAGGTAAGATCTACACCTACGAGGTCACGTGTTCAAATAATGCACGTTAAAGATCCCTTGGTCATCCAAAGTCGATTAGAGTAGGTAGCGGCCGCCATCCGGGCAAAATTCAAAATTTCCCTGCTAACTGAAAATGTTTAATTCATGCGTCCCACGCGCTCATGTGACCCCATGCAGTTGCGAACGCCGTAAAAGTTTACACTATGAGAAAACGATCAGGTACGTGGCATCGGGGTAAAATCAGGCGCTCGTCAAATTATTGAAACTGAAGAAACCAACATTTTCAGCCTTTAGAGCAATACATTGTATTTATCTTTTTTTATTTTTTTTTATTTTTGCTGAACACTTTTTATGTCCATCTCAAAATACATTTCGGTGTATTTTTTTTACTGAAACACGTTGATCAAAGGCCCAAGCAATGCAAATTTGCAGTTTAGAAGTCACCAAACTTTGTAAGTCATTTTCTCAGTAATTTTACCCCTGACACCTTCTTCAACAGCAATTTAATGTTCCCGACTTCTATTCAAGATGGATGAATATTTTTTCTTCAAAAGCGAGTCAAATGAACAAGATTTAAGAAGATACCAGAGACTCCATATTATGCTCGAAAACCGACGGGCACGAGGTTCTACCGCGTCATGACACAAATGGTAAAGTCTACCCCAGGCCCCTACCACGTTCAGAAAATGAGGTCAAATTTGTCTTTCCGTCATGTTGATCCCTGCGAGAGAGGAGATCCTGGTTGTATGTAGCAGGTCAAGTAAGTTTCAAATGGAGGGTTGATGTAGATCATTACTGGATTGATAATCATGAACAGAAGCTTGAACATAATATTCCTGAATACAAACACTCTGACTTGGCATAGCTTGAACATAATATCCTAAAAACAGCCAGATTCTCAACTTCACCTGTCTGTCGCTTCTTCCACTTCGGTAGGTCAAGTTGAGTTTTAGAGGAAAAGAATAGAATTCTAAAAAAGACAGTTTCAGTTTAAATCAGTGGGACAAAGAGTAGCCCTTTCGGTGCGAAAAGAGCACCCGTAATTATCTTTGTTCACTAATATCTGTTATTTATAGCTACAATACGAACATGACAATTCCTTTTATGTTTTGAGAACTAAAAAAAAAAAGAAGAAAGAAAAGACAAGTTCTAGTATTGAGATATCACGTGTGCTAAGGAACTCAAGTTTCCTAAATGAGTTTTCTTCTTATTACGGTAGTGTATGTTAAATTACAGTACGGATAAACGAGACAAAAGCGACCGTTAAAACCACAATTAATCGATCTATCTGAGCAAAATTTTTATCCTGAGATTTGATTGTCAATGATTGATTAGTGTCTTCGAGTCAAAATGATGATTCATCTCCGTAACTTTATATAAACGGAGTTATTTTCTTGCAATGAGAGAAGCATAAGTCAGATTGTACATTAGGCTTGACAAGGGGGTACATTCGTAAGATGTTAACTTGGAAGCAGGAAAAACTGACCAATATTTTTCTATCTGTAAACGATGTATTAGAAATTGTTTTTAGATGTCGCAAGCTATTACAGACAAAATATTAGCACGGAAAGCAAAAACCATTGCCAACGTTTCGTTCGTTAAACGGTGTAATAGCAGTTGCTTTTCGAGACCTTCACAAACTTAATAGAGAAAAATGAAGTATTTTGCAGTACGAAGTAACTTTCGCTGCTTATTACTTCTAAGCCTGGTTTTCTTTCACCTGGACACGGGTTGGCTGCAAGCCCTGCAAAGCTCAAGCGGTAGGCCTACATGCGGAAACTCTTCGGGCAACATTTTCGTCCGATTTCAAGGCCAAACCGCCTCTCCTGCGGAGTCAGAAATCATCGTATGTTCTAGAAAAGACTGTTTGCTTCTTTGTCGAGACAACTGCTCAGCACTTGTGATCACAAACTTCGCTGACCTAAGTGTCACTTGTTCGTTCTATAATGATAACCTTATCAGTCACCTTACGCCTATCGCTGAAGCCTATCATTCGCCCTTAAATCAAAGTCTGTTTTTGTCCGTTAGTACAATCCAAATTCACCCACACAATTGTGTTCTATACGACATCCCGGATGGACTCAGACCAGGAAGAGTTGTATTTGTGGAAGGAGTACCGACCTATGCTAAGATGTTCCTGCTTCGTTTGCACATTGGAAAAGACCTAAGCAACGTAGCCTTGCGTTTTGTGGTGAGTCTATACAAAGACACAAACAAGTCTCGATATCTAGGCCTAAGCCACAAGGTGGGAGGACATGTGAATCCTGTACAGTTTGGTTGTTGTTTTCCATTCGTTGTGGGAGAAATGTTTCGCGTTTTCATTTTTGTCACGGCAGCTGAATACAAAATATATGTGAATGGAGAGTATTGCTGCAGTTATAGCCACGTGTTTACAAATTTGTCAACTATACAAAGCATAAAATTTGCTAGGGCTGTCCTTGTGTCTAGAATTGCGCTGGTCTGAATTATCGTAAGGACAATAGATGAAGATTACAGACAAAAATGCTGTTGATGTTCCAATCGTACTAGTTTTTCTTAAATCCCCATTGCGTTAAATAATGATGACATAAGCGAGACAAAATGTGTATAAAACAACCACTGAATTTTACATTTGAAAGAAAGAGGCAGGGGCGGCTGGTCCATAGAGCACTTCTAAAGCGCTTCTTACAACATCTACAACAGCTCTACTATACAACATCTAATATACCATACCAAGTTCTTTTGCTTCACCCAAGTAAAAAATAGTATGTTCAGTGGTGTAATCAAATGCTCTATGGGACGACCCAAACAACGATGACGTTTTGACCGAGTTTCTTAGTTCATAAATATTAATAAGGCGGCACAATCTCGATGTGCACCAGCCGAACAAAGCCCATGGAAGCAGTCTAAAAATAATGCAATCTCAAACCAGTTCACGACAGCCTACACAATTCAATGCCCGTATTATGATAGCTTTGGAGCAATCCACCGGAGTGCTCTCAGCGATGTGCGATTGGTCCATTGTCTTGTCATAATTTATATCTCTAGCCCCACCTCTGTAACCCTGAACTTGAGCGAGGTCAATATGACGTAATTAGGTCATTGTGTTAGAAGTTGGAATGGTGTAGTGGTGATAGTTTTATTACTCGAGTGCGTATTCCAATGCAGGATGAATGAAGTTGACTGCAAATAAATTCAGTTCACCAAACAAAGTAAAAAGAAGAGAGTGAATGAATTAAGTCCTCACCAAACTATAAATATCAAATTAATACAATGAATAAAAAGTGGAGTGGCTTACACAACAAATTATACTCCTTGTAGACCTAGATTAGGCCTACTGTTTCTCCTGTCTGCTTTTTGGAACTGAGGACCCCAAGTAGTCTAAGACAGGTTTTACTGATCTTGTCCATGTGAAACAACGCATTAAAGTCGAAAGTCATCAAGAGCGCACGTAAAAAATGCCGTTAAGTATTATACTTTCGGACAAGTAGACATAGAAGCGCAGCTAGTCGTAGGTCATCGCATTGCAACGTCTCACAATAAAGAACTGGTGAGAAAGAACTGGCACGTATTGTGTAAGGTTATCTAGTGTATTTTGTCCTGTGAAACTCACGAACTCGCCCTTCGCGGTCATGAAAAGGGTGATTTGTCGGGGAACTGAGGTATCTTTCGCTAATGCTATGCAGGCTCTTGGACATTTTTTGCCCACTCTACAAAATGCCTCTGCGTTTGTCACCGGAATATTCCATGGTCGTCTGAAACAAGGTGGAATTTACAGTCTCGACGAATTAGTTTTCATTTGGAAAGGAGAGATCCAGCTCTGTCTTGAAGAAATTCAGTCTGAGCACTGGGACGATAATTCCATTCACGATGGTATCCTGAATGTTTTAAAGAGCGAAACATTTCTCTTTCTTTTTGCACTTTTTCAACAAAGTATACACGCGCGTTGACGCTGTTTATGGGATCCTCCAACACAGAAGTACAACGCCCATAGCAGCCTAACAAGTTCTAGTCACGTTTAAAGTAGCTGTCGATGAAATGAGAAACAGTATACTTGTTCCATCAACAAGACAGACAACAGAGAAACACGCTTCCAAGAGACACAAACACAACACCACCAACGAAATTGCTGCAAACCAGGCCTGTGACATAATAGTTACTCAAATTGTGACAGTTTCTTGAAGCAAAATAAAATTAATGCACTCTCAATCTGCGATTTATCCAAATTCCAGGAGTATCAAAAGTCGTTTCCAACAGTTCTTTTAGGATCGTTTACAGAAATATTACTGTTTTGCTTAAAATCAAATTACAAACAGAATTATAAGTATTACATTGCAATGAAATATTAAAATCTCCTCAGTGTCGTACATGTATAATCCAGGGCCTTCATTCAACTCTGAAGGACTACAAATTCGAGACAACATTTAGAGAAGTATGCAAAATACCAGAAATCGCACTGACGTACTTTTATGTCGATCCACAAGGACATCATTGACAGCATGCCCAACTTGGTCAACATAATAATGGACACTTTTGCTCCAGCCAAAGAACGAAAGGAAAGCTTCTTCTTCAAATAGATTTTCTCAAAACAGGTACGATGAAGAAAACATCTAATTTACATGCCCCTGACTATCTTCAACCTGCTTTAACCTAATTGTGCACGCCCACTTCTTAGACCCACGAGCCGCCCCTGGAAAGAGGAGCTATCTGGATATAATTAATTATTAGTTGGTAGAAAAAAGACGGTATCACAAATTTCGCCCTACGGTCTTCAGAGTATGGATTGTTTGAGTACCGAACAAAAGATGATTACAGTTTGTGAATAGTCATTTTTAGAACGTTCACCAATACGTCTCGGAAGGGAGACCATGTTTGAAAAGACTAGGCACTCACAGCAACCCCCCCCCCCCCCCCCAACAAGAATCCATTGCTTTAACAGCTTTGTGACGTGAATTTATTTTTAGGGGAAGGTCTACAAATAGATACTATGTTTCCACTTGTCAGCTGATATCGTCGTCCCCCCCCCCTTGTTTTATTTATTTCAAGGCTTTAGGTAACTCTGATTTTTCATTTTTCTTTTACAATTTCTGACTCAGTAGTGGTTCTAAGCATATAATCTATTTCTGTTTCGAGTATCTTCGAATACTATGGAGGCTAAGCTGTTGCTATTGCTTTTTGTGGCTGCACGTGGTGAACATAATTTTTCTGTATTTTAAGGAGAGGGGGGGGGGGGCTACATCTGAAGGCTATCTCGCTTATTACAGGGCCGAATTTTACCAAATTTCACACGTATAACAAGCATAGTAAGGAGTCTTAAAATCCGCAATCAAATATGAGTAAAAAAGTTTCGTTTCCATTAATGGTGTTTTTGCAAGCGTGTTTACAAACATTAGATATAAAAATTTGCTTTTTTTCCTAAACGAATTAGAAAATTCTTAATGAATTTTTTCCTGAGGTAGCATTCAAGTTTACAAAAAAAATCCGTGAAAATCCACACTCCAGACACCACCAACACAAATCTATTCCATATATCAAAAATTCAACAAACAAATCTTTAGTATCACATCTTCTCTTCCTTCTGTGAAATTTCCATGAAGATTGGAGGAAAAATGGTGGAGTTATTTAAAAAAGTATAGAGAAAAGTCGCGTTTTGAGAAGACGGCTGATACAGAAAAATAAAATACTGACTTTATGAGGAAATGGCGGTGACAAACATGCCCTGTATGGGAAAAAATACATACGGCTTTTGGTGGTTCTTATGCGATGAGATAGTTGTAGGAGAGGCTGAGGAAGCTAAAAATGCCTACAACTCAAATTCCATAATTTTGAGCCGAATTTTAACTTTGGGGGTGTAGCCCCACCCCCTTAAGTAAGTGTTGATTAAGATTTTGTTGTTGTTTGTTTTTAGCTAATTTTTTTCTCCGTATTTACCCATTTTGTATTCAATTCGTTTTCTCCTTTAAATCGGTTCCTTTCATTATTATACTGACATGATTTTGGACTAATTTTGTATACTGTTTTATGTGACCAGATCGCCAAGAACACAACTTCAATTGTATACTTTTATCCTTCAAAATTTTTTCAAGTAGCACAATGCAACCTATGAACTGAAATAATTGTCACTGTCTTTTAGTCTCTCTTTGTATCAATTTTTGTCTTATATACTTAATATTTTGAATCTCTATTTTTTATAGCAGCTAATAATACTACTAATAACACACACACACACACACACACACACACACACACACACACACACACACACACACTCATACGAACAAACAAACAAACAAACAAACAGACAAACAAAAATAAACGTACAGTATTTCAGTTCATTCAACATGTTTTAAGTCTATGGCGTATGTATATCACTTGTATAGGTCGGCCCATTTTATTTAAACCATGTGTTTTCTTGTCAGATTTTAGTTAAACGTCAGTATGCTTTGGAATTAACTGTTTGATTTTTGAAAAGTTATTTTCAATAAATGTACACATTTTCAAATTGTTTCATGTTATTAGTGTTTGGCGTGTTCTGTAGAAATGTCAAAAATGGCATACGTTTCTTCAAAGGAAGCATTATAAATTATTATGTTCGCTTCTGTGCTCTAAAGTTGTCCGAAAAGAAGCTGAGAATAGCTGCTGAATTTATAGTTTTGAATACAATTATACACAATGCGTGTGTCATAATCCCCATAAAGAATGATATTTCAGCTGCTACCTTAGAATTACGTAGTTGTATCTGCTCTGTACCTAGTTTTGAGAAATTTCATATGAATAATTTTGATTATCACAATATGTCAAGCTTTTTTCGAATGAAATTCTTTGAACATCTTGATAACGACTCCGAATAATCTTACGAGTTTGATGGAGCAGATAGAACATTCCCAGATAGTACATTGTAATTCCAAGGAAGCGTAATACTGCAGCTTTTTTAAAATGTAGAAGTAGATGTATAACGAAGCATTTAGATATCCCAAGAAGAAGGAAGATTCAACCCTGCCTGTCAAGGCCAACTCATGCTGAGAGGGATACAACGTCCCAGCAGAATGAGATACAAGATTCAAAACAGAAACAGATCTTTTCGCATGGGAAGTCGAAGGTGTTTACCTGCTTCCCCCCCCCCCCCCACACACACACACAGACACTGGTTTCACAGCTCGTCAAGTGTGTCATGATAGTTCCTAACGTCACAGTTTG
>NW_004797995.1:267373-280176 GCF_000002075.1 Aplysia californica | reverse complement strand
AAAACACCAAAAAAACCACACCAAAAACCCCCCAGAAAAAACCCAACAACAAACAAAACAAACCAACAAAACAACCAAACTATCCAGGAGTAAAACACATTTGGACTTCCAACGGTAGAAATAAATAGTGTTTTTGTTAATGTTCTGAACTCTCAACATTTTTTTTTTTTGGCGGTGGCATCGGGTTCTCCCATATCATTTAGGTGACGTGTGCTGACAAAATGAGCCACTTCTCACAAATTCTGGAGATATTGGCCGCAAATTGACACAATAGTGCGGTCAAAAATGCATGCGCAACTTAATAAATACTAATAAAAAATCCCAGTAGATGGTTTCTACTTATTTTTAAAAGTTTACAGCTCGGGCAATTTCGCTTTTAACAGCAAGTCTGCCATTTTTTCTAAAAGCAATATTATGCTTTTATTGAACGTATGTTTAGGGAACCTTTAGTGCAAAAAATTGTTCACTACAAAAATTGATTTCTTGTAAGAAATTTTGCCACTAAAAAGTGTCTTTGGTGAGTTGTGACGTAGGCCATGTGCACCCTTTGCGAACAGAGTTACCCTACTTGAGTTTAAAAAATCAAAATGGAACTAGATCTAGTAAGTTTTTGAATACATTTTGGAAGAACGCTTTTTTAAAAATGGTTACGCTGACAAAAAACCTCTTTCGGAGGAAAGGGTGATTGTTTTCTTCGTTTAATTTGACTTTAGAATGAACTGCGAGAGGTCATTAAAATAACCCCCCACCCCCTAAACTCAACACTGAACGAACCCGAACTGCTGATGAACAGCGGTCGATCTGCGCACGCAAGGAGGTGCTATTCCTATTCTTCTTCTTGAAAAACGAAAGAGGGCTTCAAAACAGACTTCAGCGCCATCTGAAACAAAGAGCGAACTTGCGGCGGACACTTTTTTGGCTGAGTGGCCCATCTTGTTATGTACTATCTTTGCCATTATGCGTATGCAAAATGTGTGAAAGGAGCGAGAAGCGCTGTGAACAATCCCATTTTCCACGTGAAGAAGATTTATAGTATTTTACATGGTGTATACATTTACGAAGAATTTTGTTTTAATCGAGCCTTAGGTGTTGTGGAAAAATGTGATTCAGCTGAGACAAAGATACAAACTGATGTGTAAAAAAAGTATGGGTGACATTGCTTCACCAGTTAAAGAGATATTTGAAGATCAGTTGTGCCACGAACTTTTGACCGCAATATAGGGTCAAATTAGTAGATTTTCTTTCGATGCCATATTTTTTTTTAGTATAACAAGCCTTTTATAATTTCATACTTATAAGTTGTAAAAACTTCACCAATAAGCGTGACGTATTTCTTTCCATGGGCTCCAATCCGAGAAGTAACTCATATTTTTGTCAGCACGCTTCACCGAGTCTCTGTGGCGTCGGTGGCCTAGTAGTTAGGCTCACTGACCCCCAACCGTAAGGTCATGGGTTCGAATCCCATCAGGGGCCCGACGTTGTGTCCTTGGGGAAGGCACTTTACACGAATTTTCCTAACTTCAGCCTGGTCGGAATGGGTACCCAGCTATAGACAGAGAAAGATCATGTCAGTTTATTAGTGTTTGAGCGCTTAATCAGCTGCTTGCACTGTATGCTTCCTGGGAAGCTGAGAATGTTTCTGAGTCTTCTATAGTCTGCTGGGGTAATAACAATAATGTAAAGCGCAAAGAGCTTGCGGTCGAGGGGAGGTATGCGCTATACAAATGCTATTCATTACTTTTTTTCCTGGAGTTCCCTTACACACTCAAGTATCATTCCTTATCATCTAATACCCGAGGAAGCCAATTAATCTTATGTCATATCACTCTTAGGCACTTCTGAATCCCCCTGTGGCTCTAAGAACTACGCCACCCCCCCCCCACCTCACACACAGTTTGAGCAGATTCTGAGAGGTGTTCATGCACTGAGCTTTGTGCCTATCAAGCTGACACTTTACTAATTCAGCGGCTTATAGAATACTTCAAGAGTGACTGATTTCATGGTATACTTTCTAGCGGCTTATAGAATACTTCAAGAGTGACTGATTTCATGGTATACTTTCTAGCGGCTTATAGAATACTTCAAGAGTGACTGATTTCATGGTATACTTTCTAGTCACTTTTTTCAGTCACGTACCCTTACGACAAGACTCATCAACTCGCTAAATGTCTGCTTCAGGCTTTGGGTTTGCAAGAATCATTATCCATTTACACACACACAAACACACACACACACACACACACACACACACACACACACACATGCACACGCACACACACACACACACACACACACACACACACACACATGCACACGCACACACACACACACACACACACACACACACACACACACACACACATGCACACACACACACACACACACACACACACACACACACACTCACACAAACAAATATCAACAAAACAAACGACAATAATGTAAAAAAATTGTTTAAAGCAACAAAAACAAAACAACCCAGAAATATAACTTTGCGGTAACCTAAACCCTAACATGTAAGCAGTCTTATTTTTTTTGAAAATGCTTCCGCAACGGTGGTGGGAGCCTCTGGGGGTCTTGCTTTCAGCACAGGTGCATTATAGCATGACACTTCTTTATTGCCTCTTTGAAATGCCAGACGAATTAACCATTTCAATAAGGTCGGAATGGCTGCCGAATTGTGATTAAGCCAATGTCTCCTAAGGGCAATAACATAGAGAAACTCGAAACTTAAGCGTCTGAAATCGACACGGACAGGCGCCAGTGGCTGTCTGCTTGACTCCACATGGAGGACGCTTAAGGCCTAGACCTAGATATAAGTAAAACATTACACCACAACACTGCTGGTATTTATGTTGCATTTATTTGGGGATAAAAACACTCGAATTTCTAAAACATTGCTTAAAATGTAATTCTGCTCTGTAGCCACCCTAATTATTTGATGACCCTGATTTAAAAAAATGTAATTAGTTTTTGTCTACCGTGAAGCACCAGCTCTGAAATGACTATTTAAAATTGTTCCCAGTCCAGTCGGGTGACGTCACGGAAACTGCTGAACCCGAGTTTGGCGACGGCGAGGAGGCATTGAGAGTTCGCCACCTGAGCATAACAAAGATTGAGTTAAAGAAAAAGCCTCAAATTCACTGTTTAAAAAAAATGGAGGTACAACAGGAAAACAATGAGGTCGTGAGTTGACAGCGAGACGCCCTTCTCAGGTTTTCGGCGTAATAAGAATGTAGTCTGGATTCCGATAAAGCCGAAAACGCCGATCCGAGCTTAAAATCGCCTGCAGTCTGCCAGCTCTATGTGGGGCAAGTTGGAAATCATAAGGGAATTTTTATACCTATCGGCGCTTACTGAGTCAGTCTCCGAAATTGGCCTTCTCTATGTTTTCGCCCTTATGCGGGACGCTTCGTGGCGTCGCTAATACAGGGTGCCCATTACGGCTGGACCGGGCCGATCGCCCGACTCGATCGCCTGAAACTGAAAACAAACACGTTTGTTTTTGAGGCGATCGAGTCGGGTGATCGGCCCGATCGACCGATCCCATCCGTACTGAGCACCCCGTATAACGATGAGTCGCGAGGTGTAAATCTTTATGTGTTACCACATCACACACCATACACCCACGGCGTGTCGATCAGTACTCTTTGGCTAGGTATTTTGACCAATAATGATGTTTTAAATCGGAATCACCCCAGTGTGTCGCGCTCGACGAGGTCTCGATCGCTGCATGGACCGATCGCAGGCGACAGTTGCACGCAGCTAGACGTCGTGTGGCATGTAAAGACACAGGTTCTTTATAGTCTTACTTGATTGATTTTGGAGCGGCAAGACCTTACGCGACACGACGTCTACGGGGTGCCCACTACGGATGGGATCGGCCGATTGAGCCGATCGCCTGACTCGATTGCCTCAAAGACAAACGTGTTTGTTTTCAGTTTCAGGCGATCGAGTCGGGTGATCGGCTCGATCCAGCTGTAGTGGGCACCCCGTATAAAGCTTTATTTAATTTCCTTCAGAGATTCGGTCTAAACAGTAGGCCTACACATCTGAAACAGATAAAGAACAAGTAAGTAAGTAAGTTAATTTCAGTGTTCAAGGCCATTGGCCCAAATTACCTCACACAAAACACTTATTATTATCAAATAAAGTTTCCATAATGAAAAAGTACAGGTTGTGCACAAATCTCTTCTCATGGGTCAAACTTTGCATATTTCTGTCACTAGGCCGAATCAGGCTGGAGGGATGAATAATTTCCTTTGATGAGCAAAATTTGAACAATAAAAAATAATGTGAAATTCATCTTCAATTTCACGAGAGATGCGCCTCTCACATAAAGATGAATTTATTAATTTTCCCCGATAAAGATTGTTATTTAATAGAACACAATGAGTTTTTAACTATGACTTTTCTGTTCCAATACCGTGGGAGGGTTGATGATGTACTCAGCTGTTTCTTGAAAAGGAATTGTAAGAGAGAATAAATTATACTTGCGACAGACTTTTTCCTCTATGTACTGAACAGAATGATCAACACGTCGATTTTTTACTCCACTGAGAAATAATCTAGTGCTTACCACACTATGAGAAAGTCAGGCATATTCCAAATCTAGGGAAAATAATATTTAAAAAAAACTTCTGCAGTCCAGTTGACTCTGCCCAATTCACAGGAACAATAAAATTGTATGTACAATATCTTTGGCTATCTGCGATTTTCTAAGTGTATAGGTCTGTACCAGAATTTAATGACACAATGTATATTATATTAGAACACATCTCTCCGAACTAAACACTTTGATTTGTAGCTTTTAAAGACATCGAAAGGCTTTCCAAAATTTCATCTGAACATTGTCAAGCCCGTCCCAACTTTTAGTACCCCAAATTTAGAAGCCACGAAACAGCATTGGTTCAATCTTTGTATCAAATACGCTTTTTGCTGTTTCGAAATTTGATCCTCGGTACGAACTGAAAAGCCTTCCTGTTCGAGAAAAAATCGACGGAGCAGATACAGAACAGAGTAAACTGACGATAAGGACTTTATGAAGAGACGCTATAAACGCGTGTTACGTAGTCTGCTCACAAGACAATTATTACAGCCATGCAGTATGTAGCATTTTCACAACTCTTTTAATACTGTGATCTGGAATTAGAGGCAGGATCTCCAAAGTAAGCATTCACTCCCTGACAGGACTGAGTCAGTTAGGTGTAGAACTTTTCATTTTAAAAAAAGGTGTTTTTTACGCTTCAAAAAGCAGATATTAAACACAATTGAGTTAATTTAGGAAGCGGGCATCGATTATATTCGTCAGGGTCAACTTGGGCTTAGGGGGAAACATGATTAAACATTACAACACAATATTTACAGACAATCTAAGATGGAAGTTTAAAAATAACGTGTGATGTTTCATGTTCTTCGTAAAAACCCCCCCACCTGTTCTCTTCTTTTTTTTCAAACCATTATTTTGTTCAAATGTTAATGCTTTCTACACCACTGTGGACACATTTCAAAACAATAAATTAGACAGGAGGCGGATTTCATCCTTGTCTACAAGGGCCAACCCGAGCTGAGAGGGATACCATTAACCCTTGTGCAACTTTACAGAGATCTGTATGATGGACAGCTTTAGGACATGGGCTGGCCTATAATAGGTATAGCAGAATAACATGTGATGAGACGTGGTGTAATACACTGCTCGTCCATTTTGAAGCATTTGGAGTTAGATATATATATATATATATATATATATATATATATATATATATATATATACATTGTATATATTATAATCTTGCAGCTTATTCATTTGTCTTTCTTTAGTTGAAAAATATACCCATTTATCTTGAATAGAAGTCGAGATTCGAGATTTTGTGACTGAACGGTGTAGGGGTCACTTGGTTTCATAGTTCTAATTAGCAACAAAATGGTCGCCAAAGTTTGGTGAGTTCGAAAGCTTGAGAGTCTTTGGAAACTGTAAATTTCCACTTTCGTATGCCTTTTATCAAAGTTTTTCTGTGAAATACACCGAGAAATTCGAGAAATCGTGTGTTTTTAAATGGACATAAAAGGTGCTTAACCCCCGCCCCCCCAAAAAAAAAAAAATTAAAAAAAATTGAAGAAAATTTGCTACACTGGAAGAAAAATGTCGTTTTGTTTGCTTTCATTATTTTGACGAGCGCCTGATTTCATCACCCTGCCTCACATATGTAACAGCAGGTTGCAACCGTGAGGACTGGCATCCGAAGCCATAATTATTACTTTATGCAGCTCGGAAATGTATTTCCACTCGTTGATGATGCATCATTTTATGCACGACAGACACTCACGTAAAAATGAAAGGACTGTCACAAATCTTTAGTAACGGTTTACCAAGAACGATAGTTCATTGGCAGCGTGTTATCATTCTTTTGTTTATAAAAAAAAAAAATCAGTATACGTATTTTTACATCTCCATCAACACATTTAACCAGATGTTTTGAGAGGCGAGTTTCCGACACTGCCTGTCACTAAAGATTTGTATATATCTTAACATCACATCAGAAATACCACGATACTCAATACAAATTATCCCGGCCGAGGAATCAAACCCGGGTCTCCTGCATGCCACAATCGACTACACCTCAGACGTTAGTGTGTTATCAGTGGGCGTGTCGACCGGATGAAAGCTGTTGTCACATAATGTGTTGGGCAAAACAAAAATTAAGAGCGTAATGCCCAACTGCATTGCAGACAAACGAGCAAGACGTGTTCAAAAGCCTCGTCAAATTCTTAAATATTCATTCGTATTAATGATTAAAAAACAAGCTATTTTGAACTGTTATTTATCTTACACACTCAAAAAAGAAAATAATGTTATTGTTTCTCAAGCTTTTGGAAACGTTGTTATAACACGTTAAATGAAGCATAAATGATTGACATACATGGCTCAAGAGCTGTAATGCGACATTTTAATGCAAATGTGACTAAAATAATACAAATGTACGTTTGGTCTGACTTTGGATTGTATGCAGCTCCGTCTAGACAGAGACTGCTGTGGAATTGAGGGTAACAATAATGTGTTACAGGGTGCTCGAATCAGGCGCTTGTAAAATTGGAGGAGTTTTTGTTATGTTATCAAAAAGTGAGTCAATGTTCTCCAAGCTGTTTTTTCTTTATGTTTTTAGGACAAAAGCAAAAAAAACAAAAAACCCCCAAAAAACAAAAAGTGACAGACAGAAAAAGAGCTGTAGATTCATGAATAGAACATCGGTATTGGTCCATAGATGCTAGAGCTTTAGCTTGTTCTGCTGTGAATTGTAGTGTCTTTTCCTTGTCACGGTTCTATAATTTTCTTCAAAAAGCGTGCGCAAGTGCTCGCACACACGCGCACACACACACACACACACACACACACACACACACACACACACACACACACACACACACACATACACACACACATATACTCTCTCTCAAACGTATATAAACGGCTAGTTCTTTTGCATTTAGGTGACTGGTGAGAAACGTAGGCCTAAGTCAGCATTAACGTTCACTAAGACCAGGAGTCTTTTCCACAGAAACCATCCTTGCTCCACTGTTTCCTCTGTCATAGATTTGTATTAACAACAATATTTTGCTCGGGAGTGCCCTAATAAGGTAAGTGAATAACAAGGTTATTAAAGACTAACCATATCCCAAAATCAACTAAAAAATACATGATAAAAAATGACAGAAAAAGACAACAATATACTTTTTAAAATATTTTTTTTCAAGTTTATTTTTTGCCTTATTTCTTTTTCAGTTTGAGACTTTTTTCCAAACAAGTCTATGGCTTGCAAAGAGAAAGACCTAGGTTTAAAATCTCATACCAAGCTTCCTTATAGATCAACATATACAACATAATTCAGAGCTGCTAGATCTAGAATGAAATTGCGATCTTTTGGTGAGAAAAGTTTCTCATTTTTTGGGCCCTAAAACCTGGAACACCTTACCCAAGGATCTTAGAGAAATAACACATTCTGATACGTTTAAGCGGTTGCTCAAGACTCATTTCTTGTTTAATTCTTAGTTGTAGTGTATTAACTTAGATCTAGTAAGTGCTGATATAGTTTTTGTTGTTTTGTTTTTTTTGTAGCTTCTTTTTAAAATGCTGTTCTTTCGTAAATATAGTTAATGTTTGGTTGTGAAAGTTCTTCTTTATGTGGCTGAACTGGTTTTTCTTGTTTCTGTGAAATATTTTCTCTTGTGTAAATCATCATGTGATTGGTGTAAAGCGCTCAGAGCTTATTATTATACTAGTATGGGATAGACCGCTATTTTTTATTGCAATCTATTATTATGCTGTTTTATTTATTTTTTTGTAGATAAATTTGAAGGGTTCTCCGCCCAGTTTTAATTGTTTTTGTTGTTGTTGTAAATTGAGATTGTCAAGCTATATTGGTTCAATACAGGTTTGAGACTAGAGGCTCACCGAGGATTTGTTTTTGAAATGGAAAGCTATGGAAATCATATGAAGAGCGACGCAAATACCAGTGCAGCCCAATAGCAATAACAACACAAAGAAGAAGAGTTGTAGCAGCCACAAAAAGCCCGAAGAAAGTGAAAGCTGTAAAACTCTTTGCTTCTGGTAGAATCGGAACTGTAGGGCGCAGGTCCTCCACCGTTACGCTGCCGTGAAACCGGCTGTCTGGACCAATCAGAGGCTTCTTGCCTTTTGCTCCGTTGAGAAAAGTTGCGTTCGCGTTGCCCCAAATCGTCCCAACTGGCTGTATTCCAGCCTGAATAACGAGGCTAGGGCCACAGAGTTGGGTGTGGTCGTTCTGTAGATTAACAAATAAATCAGCTAATAGTCAAAAGTTTAGAAACTAAACAATCAAGCCAAGAAATAAATCAAAATAAAAGTTATAAAAATAGATAGATCATCTACGTGAATTGATAGCTATTAACATATTAAATTAGCAAACAACTGATAGGTAAATATATGAACTATTAACGTTTAGTAAAAGAGTGAAGAAAAAAAGGAATATTTAAAAGAAAAAGCCCTGTACTATAGCTCATTGTTAAAAAAGAAAGTGATATTATTTTTAGGGGACATTAGTAACACGTTTTACATCGTGATAAGAAGTATGATTCTCTGTCTGTATGAACGTGAACCCATTGTGTGATACTATCTGAGCTACCAGATGGCTTGAGCAATTGCTTTTCCTCTTTGACCTAATTTCGAAAAGTAGAAAATCAGCTCGATTTTATAAGTTTTAATTCATAACCATCTTACAGTTATGAAATTACGTAAAGTTTTGCATTGGAGTAAACACCACAGAGCAATTCGACCAACGAAAGCAAATATGTCTTAAGTGCCATGACTGCTGTTTGGATAAAATCGCGAATGAAAATTTTGAACAAGTTTGTGAATTTAGCTAAGACAAAATGTGATTTTCCTATAATTCTTGAACAAGTTTGAGTAGTGAGATTAGACAAAATTGCTTTGAAAGGTGACATCAAGCTCTATTCAGCCATAAGTTTATGTCTGATTTGTCTATTTTGGCACTTAAGCCATTTTTGCTTTCAAGGGTCGAATTGGAATCGTACAATTCGTTCTTTCTTTAATAGCTCCACAATGCTATGCCTTTCTTCGCAACAAAGAGAGACTAGCAACTGTAGAGCGTGCCTTGTGGCAGGCCACCTATGAAAAAAATTGTTTCCGCTGCTGTGATGTTCCCTAGTCAACAATCAGCCGATTTCTGGATCGATATCAACAGACGATTTTGATTCTATTACAGGACTGAGAATCTAGGAGCAAAACGTCGAGCTCAAGATCGATGTATTCGGTGACTACAATTGTGGGATTGAGTCATGTAAGCCTCCCCAACTTTTCAGGCTGTACAAGGATTGGCTTGGGTATCGGATCAAACGATCCGAAATCGTCTTCTTGACGCCAGTGTCTGGTCACAACGGCCGTTTCAGTGGGCTTTTCTGATAAATTGTCAACACCAGCCAGAGAGATCAATATGTAGTACCGATCCAATGCAAAACTTTACGTGATTTTATAAATATAATATGACTAGCTGGGCCCCCTTTCGATGAAAGGAATGATCGGCGGTGCCTTTACGTTCTTATACTAACCGTTCTCTGACCGTCTAGGCCGGTGCTTTAATATCAATTAAAAGTAATTGGCCTACCATATTTACGCTCTAATGGAATGGGGCAATAAATCTTGAGAGATGAAAACAATGAGAAGGTCTAGGTCTATACTCTCAAAACAAAACGCGCCTCGCGAAATATCACTTCCGGATTTTCTAAAATTACAGAGACAGGAGCGTCGGCCTACAAAAGCGATCGACGAAATAAAGAAATTTTGCTTTTTTGCAGCAAAACTGTCTCAAAACTGGAAAAAAACCAAGGGCGCCATGCTCTGGAGAATATTTTAAATAATTTTTTTGCGAAAACCGCATGTCGATCGATGCAGCCATTAAAAAGCCCTTTGAATAGCAAAATTCGGCCACCACAAATAGATAGATTATGAATGAAAACTTATAAAAATGGAGCTGATTTTCTACTTTTCGAAATTCAGGGCTAGTGGAAATGACGTCACGCGTATCAGCTACAGGGGCGCACCAGCCATACCGTTGACAGTAAAGTCTAAATTATACGCACGACGAAACGGACTGATCTAACTGATACGATTCTGATACGATGAGCTGTTAGACCAAACTGACTGTGCAATTTGAAATAACCAAAACTGATGAAATCCGGTTGATGTACGATGGATCAGTCCGTTCGCCAGTATATCAGGAGGAGCTGCCTGATATTTTTCATGCGGACTTCGTCAGTTCGAGGTGACAGCACGGCAGAGCTAGTGTGTTCCCCGCTATTTTTATTGTTTCCCCTCTCCTCAAGATAGTGGAAAGTCAGTGGAGAAAGTCAATCGTCGTTTATAGCTAGAAGCACCGAGCTTGCCGTGGTTCTTATAATAGCTACATATATGTTAAAAAAATACTATATAACAAAGTTTATAGATTTGTATCATTCAAAAGAGGCCCTCTGGAAAATAACGTCTAAGGAATACAGAGATAAGTACTTGAAAGAACAGTCACACCAAGAGATGGTTAGACTTTTTGCAATCAGAAGGACGCACCCGTGGACAACATTTTTGTCAAGAAAGCTCAATAATTTAAGGAGAGCGTTCAAAAAGAAGTTTTAAAAAGCCATGAAAATTCGAAAACTTTTGGACCTGGGAGTGAAGACATTTATGAACATCCACTGAGGTACTTTCGCTATCTCTTGTTCTTGAGAGATGAAGAGATACCGAGGTCTGGGAGTTCCACAGAATTCTACACTTATAGAAGCGGAACTCCCTCTTCGCGATCGCCGATTCGTTGTGAGGAATTGAAACTAAAACATGGCGGCCAGTTGAGGACACCTTTGGCTGCGCCGCACAGCGAGGCTTCGCGTTGCTATGCACGCTGATGCTAGTGGTAGGGCTTTTTCCTGTAGATTCAAAGGCAACACTTTTATTCATAGCAATAACAAAGAAGGCAGACTAGTCCAAAAATAGTCAACCCAAAACAAAATATCCCCCAACACAAAAACAAAACAACAACAACCAAACAAACAAAACAAAACAAAATACACTCACAAAAAACACCCCAAAACAAAGAAAGCTTTACAACCTAATCTACATCACTCAAAACAAAAAAAAATCATCATTGCAGTTCGGTTAAAAATTTGGGGTGCAACTTACCCTCAAATATCTCTTTAACGGATGGATCAATGACATCGATACGTTGCACATCAATTTGTCTTAGCCTAATCATATTTCCCCCCAACAGTTAAGAAAAGATTAAAAAAATTTTCTTCATAAATTTATATAACATATTACAAATCTCCTTCACGCAGAAAATGGAATTGTTCACTGCACTTCCCGATTCTCACACACCTTTTGTATACGCATATATGGCCTACGTCACAGCTCATGAATGACACTTTTTAGAGGCAAAACTTGTCACAAGAAATTGATTTTATAGTGAACACAGTTTTTTGCACTAAAGGTTCTCAAAGCATGCGTTCAGTACTAGTATTTATTAAGGAGTCTTCTAGAATACCACTAACAGGTGTTTACAAAAAAATTGATCTGTTAAGACAGATGGATACAAGTCATTGTGGGAAAGATGTGTTCAATAGTTTATGAAATATTTGACAATAAGTTGTCGCACAAGTTTTTGACAGCAGTGTAAGAAAGACTACACGGAGCAATGGATGAACCGACATGCAAGAGGTCCGACGGGCAGACATGTGTACAATCACATAAGCAAGGTTAACCAATCCAACAGCATTAAAGCCCTCAACAGAAGAAGTGAACAAACAACGATATACTTCCGCTTCCAAAATCAGCGCATACTTCTAAATCATCTAGATTTCTAAATCATCACCTTAACGGAACCAGCCCAGATTTTTTACTTCGTCTACACGTCTAAAAAAGTATAACATCATTTCTTTGAATGTCCCAAAAAACTGAAGGATCTCCGACGGTAAGCTCTTTCTTTCGTACCACAGAGTGTACCCTTTACCACGTTACTGCGGCAAAGATTGACTTTTGAAAGCCCCGACCTTTTTAACATATATTTTTGCTGAAGGACCTATCATCAGTGGCTACTGTATTTACAACAACGACATCAACACTGGGACAACTGGCATCATCCGCGTCGTGTATGTGTGTTGAACACACCAGACATCAAACTAGTGCATGCCAAACATCAGCCAACCTTGTCGCGGATAGGTTCAACAGAACAATTTTGTTTAAACCCCCCCCCCCAAAAAAAAAAAAA
>NW_004797995.1:258022-263022 GCF_000002075.1 Aplysia californica | reverse complement strand
CTCCCGATTCCCGTGAGGGGAAGATTTTCTTTTAAGTAATTTAAATTTAAGACACGCATTCTGGAAAACATGCTGTTTTGGAGCATTCGAAAAAGAAAGTATAGCGTTATCATGCATGCGTATTGTTCATTTCTCTTACCGAACACTCGAATTTGAAGATACAAGAGTAAAAAAAAAAAGTGCAAATTTTCATTCTTGGTTTGTTTATGTGACTGTTTGAAATCTTTTGCAAAATTGCCTGTGGTCTGCCACCAACCTGAGATTATGTGTCAGCTACATCCAGTATCACCAACTCGCTACCCCAGAATTTCAAAGTTCTATCTGTTCAGTGCCTAGTTTTGAGAAATGTGACGTAAAAAAATGTTCAGTTTCACAACATGTCAAGCTTTTTCAAATGCAATTCTTTAAATATCTTCATAATGACTCCAAATAACCTTATGATTTTTATAGAGCATGACCTCATGGTTGTAGAAACTCAAAAAGGCCAAAAAGATGTCAGATAGAACTTTGTAATTCCAAGGCAGCAATCTGTCTATAGGATGTTGTATTCCTCTCATTATGGATTTTCAGCGTCGAAGCAGCCTGCCTCCTAAATCATCTCAATTGTTTCAATGGGGATATAAAACATCTACAACACAATTATATAAAATCCGTTTCACAGGCCATTGATGCTTATTGACAAACTCCCCCCCCCTTCTTTCTATTCATTTGCACATAAGAGTGAACTTCAGCTTTCTATTCAGCAGGGTGATTCAAAGAGAATACGCCAAAACCATTACACTATATTTCAAAAATGAAAAACTATAGAAAACTCTAGCTTGGACACATATGTTGTACATACCTTCAAGTTTTTAGTAATCAGCCAATTACAAAATGTAGTTATCTGGATGAAGAATTCGTAAAGTGGTCTTTGACAGCCTTCTCCTCTTGAGTGTCAAGAAGGACAAGAGTTTTGTAGATTAAAGGATGGATGTGATGGAAACGAAGGCGTGATGATAGAAGTCTAGTCAGGCTCATCTTTGCCGAGTTACGGCTCTTACAAACCAAACATTCGCGTTCGTGTGATATTGTCTAATGCACGAAAGTGTGCCCATTCACACCAATCATCCGTCTATTCTTGCGTTATCATGTGTGCTTTATAACAGCAATGATGCTAAGATTAAACTGAAGATTTTAATGTTGTTAAAAGAAAGAAATAAGAGGAAGGATAGGAGGCACTGGACCCACCCAATTTTGGTCGATAGGCAATTCTTACATCATCAAATGCTACTCCAAATTTCGTCGCACAAAGACAATTATATTGGATACAATCGAATGAGACCAGACACAGTTGATAACCTTTTGAGTGTGCAGCCCCAATTACTGACAAGCAAAAGACATTTAAAAGATGGATAATTAAACTGATTACATTGATATTGGTCTTGACGCATTTCTTGCTCTCCCGTTGCAACAGTTGTGGGCTCCGCAGTAGAAGCACGTACCCTTTTCAAACTTTTGAATAGAATATTGAGTATTTCTGCTGGCAGCTCCATCTTCTGTAAGACATCTAATGTCTTTATCTTGGGGACCATGCTCTTAAAGAAGAGTAGGTCCTCATCTTCCTCCTGTGAGGGAGCGGTCGGCCACAACACTACAGCAGACGAAGGAAATTTTATGGCTGCCATAAAAGTCCCCACACGCACGAACAACAGTAAGTTGCTAGGAACACAGAAAGGTTCTAGATAAGAAATAAATTCTTTCGTGCGTATCACACTACACGAACGCAGATTTTTGGTGTGTACAAGCCGTTAGGTGGGCAAAAGGGAGTTGGGGGGGGGTTAGGGAGTAGTAGAAATGAACAACAAAACATGCCATAAGCTCTTGATCCTGATCTGTTTGTCTTTTACCTTCTCTCACTGGCCTGGTTCGTCTCCCACTGCGCAGAAGCAGGACATTTTATACGACTTGTCGAGCCAATGTTTGCCTTAAACAATAGCGACATCAGTTCGCTATGCTTAAGACCAAATCCTGGCATTGGCACAATTGTTCTTTTCCAAGGGGTAAGGTAAAGTGACACTGAGCGTGTACATGTGCTCTGTGCACAGAGTATGTGTTGTACTGACGTCAAGTGTCAGGGGCGGATTGTTTTTTCTTCCTTATATTCCAAGAGGGTGGATTGGGTTAGGGTAGTAGAAAGGCACCTACATTTTGAAGAATCGGAATCAAGGGTGCTACGATATTATTTTCGTAAAACTGAGAAAAAAAATCGTGGCAAATCCGCAAAATTGGTGGGCTGTCCTGCATACATGAAGATGAACAGAGTTGATGAGATGAGATGTGTTTTTTAAAGCACTTATGGGTTTTCATTCAAGGCATCAATCAATCAGTATTGAATGTGGATTTGAGTGCAGGGTGACAGCCAAACTGACTTCAATACCCATAGCCCGATATTAATGAAAACATATTTTCTGACAATAGCATACTTTTCTAAGGGCACTAATACGTCCTGTGTGACTTAGGTATGGCAGTCAAATTTAATAAGTTTTCCTCTGATCATAAACAAATGAATTCTGATCTGGGTCTGAGGAAAGGCTAGAACATCAACTGTCAAAACCATCTCCCCCTAAAGAGAGGGTATACAATATAGTGTGTAAATTGTGCCCTCTCGACTCCGGTTCGAGGATCCTGTGTCTGAATCTCCGCAAGTTTAATAGGACACGAAAAGAATATTCGGGGTAAATGATCAGGGAGTAGAATTAAAATGCTCCATTTTTAAAGTTCATGACCTGTTTGTCACCTTGCTATCTACAACTCGTTACGAATACCCCAACATACCTGTCACTGCACTGTCTTCCTACTTAGCTCCTCTCGATTCTTGTCTTGGCCCAATAGAATAGCCTAACTTAGCAGAGACTGTTACCACCATTTCGGAACACCAAGGTGACACTAGAGATGGTCCCAGTAGGGAACAGGATGGAGGGTGCAACCACGTCCGTCGTGACTCATTGGAGCAGAGGAAGATAGGACTAACGCTAACATTACTTACGTTGTCCCACATTATCCCTTATCATCACAATTATTTCTAAAATCATCATTGCTCTCAGATCAATGACTTACATTTATAATCCTTGAATCTCCAAATGTAAGGGTTACTTGTCATACTAACTATGCACGTAATGCACTATTGGACAATGTCATACGTACTTTTTTCTATTAATCAGATGGCGTCAAACTCATATAAATGGACAATGGATTAAAGAAACAAAACAGCTGTCAAAACCATGTCTGGGATTCAGCATTCACTAATTTTTTAAAAGGCGTGCAAGACACAAATCATCAAAGGGAAAACGTTATAGTTGGGCTCAAGGCAGAGCAACAAGCCTGGGAAGAAATAAATGGGAATTTTGAGCTTTTCGAGGCATGAAAATAGCATTTTCCATTTCCTCTATTCAATTTGCCAGCGAACCATTGGCAACGGACTACGCAAAGCCGGGAACATCCATCTTGAGGATTCACCTAATCTGTACTCTAATTTCCCTCCATTTATGCATTCGATTACCCACTGTTACAACCACAGAGCACCACTCCTACCAAACATTGTTCATAACAAGATAGTTCACTCGGTCAAAAAAGTATCCGCGGAAGTCCGCTCATTGGTTTAGATGGCGCCGCAGTCTTTGTTTTGAAGCTCTCTTACTTTTTTCCAGAAAATTATTAGGAATAGTACAGTTTGTAAGTTTATCTTTTATTGTTTTTCACAAATTAGGGTAACTGTTCGCAAAGTTCGCACTTTTTTGAAGAGAGTGTCACCGGAATTTGAGGACACCTTTTTAATTGGCTCAAAGAGAGGAGTGAACTATTTTGTTTTATACGACCTTTGTTCCTACTTATCATTTATTTGAGCACACAGAATTCTGTGTTTGAATTTCCTGCACCGCAGACTTATCTTGCTGTGGTAGAATCCTCATACTGACAAATTCTCTAGATCTAGACAAATTTGAAAAAGTTTCTGATACTGATTTTCGCCTTTCAGATTCCTTGATCAACACACCGATTTTCCAGCCACAGCAAAATCCCGAAAACAAACAGAAAGAATGAGTGAACGAAAGGAAGGAGGAAGACGAGCTGTCGTAACTAGCCAGATTTTAGCCGATTTGCAAGCGAAAATACGACTTACCCACCATAAATTGACAAAGGGACAATGGTCGAGTGTACAAAATGACAAACTGCGCAATCTGGAAGGTTTTTTAATTTATTACGGAGAATTACCCTAAATATCCAAGAAGTTAGGGAAACCAGTTAACGGATTCTTTGCTACGGAATACTGATAAGCCTATACTATCTCTTTATCGCTCTCTCTTTTTCTTCATAAATGTATGCAGTTGATGTAAGGATGCGGCAAGTACGGATCTTTCGGAATGTACGGGTTTCCGTAAAAAAAAAGGAAGATTGAAAGCACTACAGAACAGACCTCATCGCAAAACCGGTAGTTTTGACACCTTTATCAACATGGCGATAGAACAGGCCCAAAATCGGACACTACCAGAAAAGTTGATAGAATTAGGCATCCCTATTTGTACAACACGTGTGCTCAAGCTGGACTTTTCTATTGTCTTTCCGTTTTGAAATATTGCATGATGATTTTGGCTCATTCTTTTTTAATCACCCTGTGCTACGCACATCCTGGGTTTCTAGTGTCTTTGGGGCCACAGTTTGATCATTGTGACTTCATGCGCTAAAGATGCATTAGACTTAGCTTAAACATAAAGGGGGGGGGGTAAATTTACTTTTACAATTCAGTAATGTTAGTAGCTGACGAGTGCTTTGGTGTGGTTTGCTCCGTCTTTCCTATCAAACATCTATCGTTCTTGTCTCTCATTCTTATTTAATAATAATAATAATAAATGACATTATATAGCGCTCAATCCCGAATAAAGTACACAGGCTCTGAGCGCTTTACAATACAGTACAACATACAACAGTAACATGAAACGTTGTGTTCTGACTAAAGAAAATTATTC
>NW_004797995.1:244682-256468 GCF_000002075.1 Aplysia californica | reverse complement strand
GAAAAAAATGAAGCAAAATCCAATACACGTACAATTTAAACTAGGTATGTTGCGTGCCTCATGATTTAATGCAAAACTATGACTGACTAATATTTTACATTTGAATTTGAGTTTTAGTAAAAGTTTACGGAACTTGAAAAACAAATAGATACTACTGTCTTTTTTTTACTGAAGCTAACAAGTATTACATAGAATATTTTAGGTGCTGTAGCTAACAAGTATTACATACATTTAGCTGAGAAGTAAAGAAGATAAGAAGTTTGGTAGGAAAGAAAGAATAAACAACACCGGAGCACCCGCAAACCATCCGCAGTAAATTTCTTGATATTATAAGAAAAAGTCTGTAACAAATCAACAGCACGTGCGACAGCGACAGCAGGGCAGGCATGGTGCAAAACAAGACAGTGGATTGGAACGCTTCTTGTCATCAGGTGCTCTGGCTTTTTGATGTCTGACGAAGCTTAAAAACACCTGAAGATGAACAAGAATTAAAAAAGAAAAGCAACAGTTAGCAATGGTCATAGTCATTACTGCTGGCATTGAAGACTAATCAAGACTTAATTCAAATGCAATCGTTGTAGACTATAGCTGGGAACTGAAGGAGTCATCGACACTATAATGCGTTATCACTGTTAAAAAGCACAGCAATAACTACAACAGCAACAGCAACATCATCATCAACAACAACAACAACAACAGCAACAAGAGCAACAGCAACAACAACAACAAAACTTCTACAAATTCTTTTAAAACCGAATTTTTACAAACCGTTCTCTCAGCAGAGGCACTAAAAGCATAATTATGATGTAATATCAGACTCATGTACTATCAATCTTAAGTGACGGTTATAAAATTCATGCGAATCTTTCAGCTTTCAATTTTTTCGTCTCTTTTTTAATTTGCCTATTTATCTCATCATTCAACCTTTCATTTCAGTCCCTAGGATATGGACGACGTTGAATTCAGAGGTTCAGAGGTCCATGTCAGTACCCGCTTTTATTAGTGTGTGTGTGTGTGTGTGTGTGTGTGTGTGTGTGTGTGTGTGTGTGTGTGTGTGTGTGTGTGTGTGTGCGTGCGCGTGTGCGTGTGCGTGTGCGTGTGCGTGTGCACGCACGTGTGTGTGTGTGTGTGTGTGTGTGTGTGTGTGTGCGCGTGTGCGTGCGTGCGTGCGTGCGTGCGTGCGTACACCACTTGCGCGCGTATGCAAGTTTGTGCGGTATAATAATATTCAAAAGATGATCGGTTAACCTCCTCTCCCCTCCCCCCCCCCCCAAAAAAAAAAAAAAAAAAAAACATCCCCAAAATGAGGCAGCACCTGCTCAAGCGTGGTCTGATGCACTGAGTAGTCCTGGACGTTCAGACTTTGTTTAGCCCCCTCCATCAGAGAGAAAATATTGGCTAGTTTCACGTTTGAGTCTTCAATGTGGATGTGAATGTAGCCGAAATGATCATCGAAAACCTGGAAAACAGTTTAAAAAAAAAAATTGGCTCTTTCTTGTATAATATGTGGATGTGAATGTAGCCGAAATGATCATCGAAAACCTGGAAAACAGTTTCAAACAAAAATTGGCTCTTTCTTGTATAATATGTAGATGAATATAGCCGAAATGATCACCAACATCCTGATAAATGGTTTCAGATATAAGTGTTGAATCTTCCCTTTATATGAGTAAAGGTAGCCGATACTTTCATCGAAAACCTGAAAAATTGGTTTTTAGATATGAATGTTGGTTCTTGTTTCTGGATGAATGTAACCAAAATTATCGTTTAAAAACAGTTTCTTATAATACGAATATTTGCTTTGACTTGAACGTCGATGAATGTAGTCGAATTGATCATCGAAAAGTTGTAAAACAGCTTATGAGAAATGATATAAGAGGTGGATTTTCTTTGAATGAAATGAATGTTGCTGAAATGATAATTGTGATAATTGAAAATCAGAAAAAAGTTTCCAATATGAATACAAGTCTTTTCTTGTATGTGGATATGAACGTATTCTAAACGACAATAACCCCCTCCCCCTCCTACCCCCCCCCAAAAAAAAACCCAACAAAAAAACCCCGATTATGCTACCTCAGAATTACAAAGTTCTTTCTGTTCAGTACCTAGTTTTGAGAAATTTGACATACAAGGTTTTGAGTTCCACATCATGTCAAGCTTTTTCGAATGCAATTCTTCGAGTATCTTTATAACGACTCAGAATAGCTTACAATTTTGACAGAGCAGATAAAACATTTGGTTGTTGATCTTATTGTCTTTATAACTCGAAAACCGCCAAAAATGCCAGATAGAACTTTGTCATACTGAGGTAACGATTTATATATTACAAGCTGGGCCCCCTTTCGATGAAAGGAATGATCGGTGCTTTAAAATCAGCTAAAAGTCATTGGCCTACTATATTTACACTCTACTGGAATGGGGAAATAAATCTTGAGAGATGCAAAAAATTAGAAGGTCTAGATCTGTACTCTCAAAACAAAATGCGCCTCGCGAAATATCACTTCCGGATTTTATAAAATTACAGAGAAAGAAGCATCGGCCTACAAAAAGCGATCGGCGAAATAAAGAAATTTAGCTTTTGCAGCAAAACTGTCTCAAAATTGAACATAACCAAAGGCGTCATGATCTGGAGAATATTTCAAAGAATTTTTTGACGAAAACTGCATGTCGATCGATGCAGCCATTAAAAAGCCTTTTGAATAGCAAAATTCGGCCACCACAAATAGATAATAGATTATAGACAGAAGTCTCCATCTAAAAACCCAGATGTAGGCTAGGGAGACAGGGTGAGAGAGGCTGATGATAATGGTAATAATGATATTATTATTATCAGCATTTTAATCAGTCAATCAATGAGGCATATGTGTCACTCCGCTGAGGACACGGAGGATGCAGATAACTAGCTGCTTGTAACCTGTATGAGTGACTCACTTTGGCAGATGAGATTTGTGACTGGATAAACTCAATCACAGGCTCATTAGGCGCCATTTGGCCATCCGTCAAGTGACCCATCTGGGCAATGAGGGTGTAGCCTTGACCAAACTTGTTTTTCAGATGTTGTGGGCTGCCCAGACACATGAACCGACCGTTGACCATAATGGCGATACGAGTACACAGTGCGTCGCATTCTTCCATACTGAAGAAATACATGTAGCATAAAACGTTATCATCTTTTAAAAATGTGCACTTAGAATAATAGTCATGTTAAAAGACACCCCCCCCCCAAACGAAACGATTATGATGTGAAAAATAAAAATTACAACAGCAACAACAACAACAACAATAATAATAATATTAATAATAATAATAATAATAATAATAATAATAATAATAATATGCATAATGATAATGACGATAATAATATCTTATAAAAAATGCTTACTACTACTACTACTACTACTACTACTACTACTACTACTACTACTACTACTACTACTATTACTACTACAACTACTACTACTACTACTACTACTACTACTACTACTACTACTACTACTACTTCTTCTTTTCCGCGAGAACACAGAACTGACAGGAATGACTTTAATAAAGGGAAGTAAATCATGTATTATTGAAACCTTAAAAGATGTGAGGCCCTGTCAGAGTTATCTCTCGTCCTTACTAAGCTGCAACCTTTTTCGATCCCCGTGTATAGCTATCAATGTCGTAACCATTGATTATGATTTATCTACAGAAGCATCAGCCGCCCATGTATAGGTCCTGTTTTTAATTTTTATGCTACCTGTTACGAATCTCACCCAGCCAGCTAACTTCGAGATCCTATAATACTAGGAGCTCAGACTATAAAAGAAGAGAAAGGCCACGCAAAAGGTGGATTGGAGGAGTCTAGGACACCATGAGAAATTATAATAATGTCTTAAATAATGAAGGCGCTGTGGAGCTGGCCTACCATAGAAAACAGCTTCTCCCCTCGGTGCTTAACGGATGAAGGAGTAAAAGTAAAGGTAAGTAACCTTCATGCACCCTGAAATTACCTGTGTCATCATCATCAATAATCTATTCAGAGAAAAGCCAGCCATCCATGTCCAGGTGCTGTTTTAGACAACATTACCTGTGTCCGACCTGACCGTCAATAAATTGTCTATAGAGGCACCAGCCAGCCATATTCAGGAGCTGTTTTGGCATCTTTTTCCTGTCTGTGGTTTAGTATTCCTTTGTCCAATTTCGTTCCACTTCCATGCACCCTGTATCTATGATTCTCAACCTGGAAAAAATTACCTGTGTCCTTGACCTTGACCGTCAATTATTTATTTATAGAGGCACCAGCCATCCATGTCCAGGAATTACCTGTGTGACGTCAACACTAGAGTACGGCCGGAGGCGCGGACTTGTGAGAGAACAGTCCACAGCTGCCTCCTGGCGCCAGGGTCCATCCCCGAGGTGGGCTCATCCAGCAGGATAAAGGCTGGGTCCCCGACCAGAGACAGCGCTGTGCTCAGCTTGCGTTTGTTGCCACCGCTAGGGAGGGCAGGGGAATATTGGTGGAAGCGGGGTCATGAAACTTATCATTGCTTTCAAAAACGAATTCTTGCGGTAAGAATGATAAGATAAGATAAGATAAGATAAGATAAGATAAGATAAGATAAGATAAGATAAGATAGTACTTTATTATCCCAGAGGGAAATTTTCCTTGGCTGTACAGGGCCATAAAAACACATGCAGGTATACATTAAAAAATTCAAATCATATATATTACTCTCATTAAAATTCAATAGGAGAAGTAAAGCTGACAAAATGTACATTTACATCAAATGCATCATTCAACCACATGCAGGAATTTAAATACTAGACCTTTGGAGTTATATACAGATACATACTCTAAGAGCAACACACATCTATGCTCATTCTGACAAAAGCCTTATGCTAGATGGTTGGGATAGAATGAATTTTGAAACACACTAGTAAGTAAGAACAATACACAGGAGAGGTGATATCAGTAACACGGCAAACTATAATAATATAATACCAGGTGTCTAAAAACGAGGACCCACTTAAACGACAATAACTGGGTTACAGTACCTTTAAACACATTTTAACAAAACTTCGCAGAAATAAAATCCATCCACGAGGACGTTACGTTTGTCATTATGAAAACGAAATCAATTTGTTTGTTCCAAAAATATCAAATAAAAAAAAATTCAATCAAAATTGACTGAAACGCAAACTGTGCAACTTCTTAAAATCAACTAAATTGTTTAATTTCAAATAGATATATGAATTGAAGAACAAATTAATAAAACATTCATAAAGTTAAATAAACTCAAGAAAGGTGCTCACTATTTAAATCTCCTGGTGTTGATCATTTCTTTCCACACAAGCTTCAATACGCCACTGGACATCTATACATATTATATTTATGAAAGTCAGTCACTTAGGCGCCTTAAACTTCCCAACCACTTTACTTTCGAATTTGAAAAAAAATTAAAGGTGGTTCAGAATCATTTGAAGTGTACAGAGTTTTACTGAGGAATCTGAAGCCATTGTAGTTTAATTTTCAGTTTTTCATTTGCTCGTTTAGATCTAATCTTGGGAAAGTCCGTCTTCTAAGACGCCAAATCATTGTAAACAAGTGAGGCTTCTGTTCACAAAGAGTGCGTGCACTGATCCCACAATGACTTGACGATCGATTCTTTCGAGTCCGTTCGTCGAACGGAAACCCAGCTATCCGATTCACTTAACTTTCGAATTTGACAAAATAAATGATGGTTCAAAATCACATATCCATTTCAACTTTAATCAACAGACCTATAAGCACCGACAAGCTTATCTGCGTGAGGCTTCAGCATGAGGACATCGATGAGGTCATCGCACACTGAGCTGATGTGTTCTTTCGGCACACCCTTCAGATTGCAGAACAGGGTCAAGGTCTCTCTGCCAGTCATGTGATCCAGAAGAGCGTCAAACTGAGGGCAGTATCCCATGTTGGCTTGGACCTAGAGACGAAAATGTGGTTGTAATTAATAGTAAACGCTACTTTAGAATCACACAGTTCCATCTGCTCAGTGCGTAGTTTTGAGAAATTTGATGTAAAACGATAGTAATGTTTTGAATATCTTGATAACGACTGCATGTGACCTTAAGATGTTTTGATAGTGCAGATAGAGCATTTGGTTTCCAATTTCATGGTCTTATCGTTATTCATACGGGCTAAATATTTCAGAGCATATTATGATAGAACCGTGTAATTCTAAGGTAGCGTAATGTTTTTTTTTTAAAAAGGGTAATGGACAGTAAAAAGTCGAAAAGTAAAAAAGAACAACACAAGTAGCATTTAAACAATATAATCTGTTCCACTTCACACGAGAGATGTTGCTTTTGTTCCGATGGAATTCCACTGTGTAAATCCTTTTATGTTACCTCTTACTCACATCTTTAATGTTGTTTTTGATATCAAATTTGTTCACGTAGGCGTTCCCTTCAGTGGGCTCCTCTAGGCCAGTCAGCATCTTGAAAGTTGTGCTCTTTCCCGCGCCATTCTGGCCCAGTAAGCCGAAGCATTCCTGGGCGGGGACCCCCACAGAGATGTGGTCAACTGCTGGGAAATGTCCGAACTGTGGAGCAAAGAAAAGAGCATTTGTTTGTGTCACAGCCCACATCTACACAATTCGAATGGTCAACTGCTGGGAAATTTCCGAACTGTGGAGCAAAGAAAAGAGCATTTGTTTGTGTCACAGCCCATATCTACACAATTCGAATGGTCAACTGCTGGGAAATGTCCGAACTGTGGAGCAAAGAAAAGAGCATTTGTTTGTGTCACAGCCCACATCTACACAATTCGAATGATTAATGACTCGGGCTTAGAGTCTGTCTTACAGAGCCAATCCAGTCTTAAGCGGAAGGACTGGGTGAGATACTTCAAAAATATTGTCTCCACTCAAGAATTGAACTCGTATCTCCTGAGTGCTTTAACGATACACACTAAACGCCGCTTGTATTTTTGTGTTCAGAAAACTCACGCCAAGCTTTGTAACGTACAGTAAGACGCTTAAAATTTGGATACGTCTCATTATCAGATCCTATATAAAATGAATTACTTTGTTCTTATATTATTTATAACTACCCATATAGAGAATAAACTAGGAGGCTGGTGTTTCGGCACAACTTGTCAGGAACAGCCTGGGGTGAAAGGGATACTGTATTCCAATGGGTGGGCGGAGATGCTTGATAAATAAATAAATTCAATAAAAATAATAATTTTGTTGACATGCCTTACGTTATGAATACGGCACTTATTGCTTATGGAAATTGATTGTTTTTTTTAATGCGTGTTGACAAATATTAGATCTAAAATTTGTCTGTTGTTTTGTATATAATCGAATTAGAAAATTTTAAATGAATCTTGTCATGAGGTAGTATTCAAGTTTGCCAAAAATCCGTGAGAATCCACACTCAAGACACCACCAACAAAAATTTATTTCATATATCAAAAATTCAGCAGGCAAATTTTTAGTATTACATTTTTTCTTCATTCTGTTAAAAAATTTCATGAAGATTAGATGAAAAATGGTGGAGTTGTTTTAAAAAGGTATAGAGAAAAGTCGCGTTTTGAGAAAACGGCTGATAAAGAAAAATAAAATATTGACTTTATGAGGAAATGGTGGTGACAAACATGCCCGGTATGGAAAGAATTAATGAGCAAAAGAGAGAAAGAGACAGACAAAGAAAAAAAATAAGAGAGAGAGAGAGAGAGAGAGAGAGAGACAGAGAGAGAGAGAGGGATAGAGAGAGAGAGAGAGAGAGAGAGAGAGAGAGAGAGACAGAGAGAGAGAGAGGGATAGAGAGAGAGAGAGAGAGAGAGCGAGAGAGAGAGAGAGAGAGAGAGAGAGAGAGAGAGAGAGAGAGAGAGAGAGCTAGCCAGCCAGCCAGACAGACCGACAAAACAAAGAGAGGCTGAGAGGGGGTGAGGGAAGGGGGGAAAGAGGAGAGATGTAATAATAATAAAAGTAATAAAATAATAATAATAATAATAATAATAATAATAATAATAATAATAATAATAATAATAATAATAATAATAATAATTATAATAATGATAATAACGGTGATAATAAAAAAATTGACATTTATGTAGCGCTCAGCCCTTATTAAATTACACAGGCTCTGAGCGCTTTACAATACAATACAAAGTACACAAATTTACTTTTTTAAAGTAAGTGTTTTTTACGTCCCCATCGACACAATTAAGATAATTCAGGAGGCGAGGAGATGGATGCAACAACCCAGCAGAAAGACCAAGATATTCGATAAATTTCTCCCTACTCGGGAATCGAACTCGGGTCTCCTGCCGACAAGGGCGAAGTACCCAACCACTACATCACAGATGTCGGTGAACTTAGAACAGATGGCCCACTCTCTAAGTTCGTCCACGGCTAGTTGATTTCTTGAATAGACAGCGTGTTGTAATACAATGCAGGGGCTGCATAGCTACACCATTATTGTTACAGCTGGCCAGTGTGTATTCGAGAAATGTCAGCAGTTAGAGCAAAGATAGTGAATAACAAGATGGGCCACTCAGCCAAAAAAGTGTCCGCAGGAAGTATGCTCTTTGCTTCAGATGGCGCTGCAGTCTGTTTTGAAGCTCTCTTTCGTTTTTCCAGAAGAAGAATAGGAATAGCACCTCCTTGCGTGCGCAGATCGACTGCTGTCCATCAGCAGTTCGGGTACGTTCAGTGCGGAGTTTTAGCTTTTTAAAAATTTTAATGACCTCTCGCCTTTCATTCTAAAGTCAAATTAAACGAAGAAAACCATCACCCTTTCCTCCGGAAGAGGTTTTTTGTCAGCGTAACCATTTAAAAAAAGCGTTCTTCCGAAATTTATCCCAAAACTTGCTAGTTTCACTTTGATTTTTTAAAACTCAAGTAGGGTAACTCTGTTCGCAAAGAGTGCGCTTTTGTGAAGAGGGCGCCACCAAATTTTGAGGACACTTTTTTAATTGGCTCAAAGAGAGAAGTGGCCTATCTTGTTATGTACTATCATTGGTTAGAGTACCCAGTTATCAAACGATACCGGAGACTAAACACAGAGCAAGAATTCTATTTTTAACGTAGGCGTTTTAATATTCTTATCGATACTGCAGTTGTTATGAGTCCTCGGTTAACAATCGATACTGGAAACATATCATGAACCTGCAACTTACTTTCTTGTGTAGGCGAAGCGCCAAGCCACTACACCACAGGCGTTTATGAATAACGAACAGCTGATCCACCTTCTAAGTTCTCCTAGATTGGACGCCTAAGCAATGAGGTGTTGGTTGATTTCTTAAAAGACAGCATGTTCTAACTTGGCGTGCGGGCTGCTTAGCTAATCCATACTTGTTACAGCTGCCCACTACATATCCATAGGATATTAGTTTGAGACCTCGTTCAACAAACTATACTAGAGACAAAAACAAAAAGCTAGAACTTACTTTTTAATGGTGGCCTTTTTACATTTTTATCGACACTCGACACAATGAAGGTCACCCAGAAGGCGGGCTGTGACCATGCCTGTCTGGACCGGTCTGGGCTGAGATGGATACATTTTCCCAATAGAAAGACCAATATATTTGTTAAAAAAACCATCTCGCTACTAAAGAATCGAACTCAGGTGTCCTGCGCACGACGGCGAAGCATCCGACGACTACACCATAGAGGTCGATGAATGTATAATAGAGGATCCACCTTCTAAGTTGGACGCCCAAGCAATCAGGTGTTGATTGATTTCTTAAAAGACAGCGTGTTGTAAAATAGCAAGTTGGGCTGCATTGCCAAACAATTATGGTTGCAGCTGCCCACTATTATACATCAATTGTCCAATCATCCATATGAATGAGTTATATGAATTATGAATGAGTTAAGAAGTAGAATAAGACCCCCCCCCTCCCCTGATCATTTAGAATTAATATGACCTAGTGGTGTGTAGTTCTTAACTCTCCACTTTCTGTGTAGCCCCATTTCGTGGCCCCCGACATCGTTCGAGAAAGACACTTTTAACAATTGGGAGTAGAAATTTACTTAACCAGTGCTTGATCTACGGTTAATAATATATATCTTTAAGCTTGTTCATTTGTCTTACATTCGATGACAAAATAATCATCCATTTTGAGTAGAAATTGAAATATTGGGGACTGAAGAAGGGATCACTTTGCTATACAGGCAAAATTAGCAAGAAAATGGCCACCACAGTTTTAGTGACCCCCAAAGCTTGAGTATCCTCGAAACTAATAAATAATTTATGCTTTTTGCGCCTCTGATCAGCGTTTTCAGCAAAATCCACTCATAAATGTGGTTTGAAATGGACATGACAGGTGTTGAGAAAAACAAAATTAAGTAAAAAAAAAAAAAGTGCCTAACGCTTTCTTCGATTCCATTATTTTGACGAGAGCCTGATTTTATGCTTTCATCACGAAGCCATGCAATATTGTGTTATATTATTATTATTCTATCTTCCGTTGTATCCATCCTTCGAGAATAGAAGTAAGAATATCGCGTACGTGAGACACAGTAAGCTAGAAAGCAGAGTTACATAGTATTTAATGTTTCCTTCTCCACAGTAAAAAGCAAACATTTGCAATTATTCCGTTTTATGATTTCAAAAATAGTTATTGCCTTTATGAAAATCATGAATCATTTTCGTTCTATGATGTCAAAAGCAATACTTATGCTTTTATTTTCAAATTTCAGATTATTGAATCTATAAGACTTGAGCTGCTCGAAAGATCAATTGTTAGTACCTTTGTTTTCATTGGGCTATCTCAGTCCAGTTAGATTTATGTTGGTGCCGCTTACTTTTGACTTAGCTTGTTCTACCAGCTTTCTAGTTTTCATGCACTTCACCACAAACTCCATGGAACCATTCATTTTTTTTCTGGGAAATCTCGCTATCTTCATATATTTTTCTTCATATGTTGAAAAAAGTGGTGTGTTATTTTTGGGTTCAGCTCGTCTCTATACTGTAAAAGTAAACCGTGGGTGGTTGGTGGGTGCTCTGGTGTGGTTTGCTCCTTCTCTCCTATAAATAACTATGGTCATTCTCTCTCCTCCTACTTTTTTGTATTTGTGGAGTCTTCACACTCTGTGGGGGCCATATACGGGTTTCCGTGATGTTAATGTACGAAAGATTCTTCTAATCTATTTTGCTAAGGATGATAATAATGATAATACTACTAATAATAATAATAATAATAATAATAATAATAATAATAATAATAATAACAACAACTGCATTTTATAGTGCGCATATACACGTTCTGCACAATGCTATATTACACGCCCTTTACAGTTATTGCTACCCCAGAAGACCATTATAGACTTTTACTTTATGACCTATACGGTTAAATCGACAGCGTGGGTTGTTGACAGGTGGTCTGGTGTGGTTTTCTCCTACTTACCTTCCTCTTTTATGTGTGTGTTACTCTCTTGTAACACCTCTAATCTTTGACACTTACGAGTATATGCCTTATTGTATTGCAAGTTCATTAATTTCTCTGACTAAATCTAACTCACCTGCTTCACAAGATCAGCAATAACCAGAGAGTCTGAGACCAGCAACTGAGGCAAAGGGGTTAATTGGATACGTTCTCCTTCTTTAATGACGTCATGATCTTCAGTAGTCATCCACTTGGGCTCTGATTGGTCAGAATCTTCGACCTGATCGCTTCCCCCCTGATTGTCCCTCTCCAGCAGCGGTGAAGATTCGTTTACTTGGACTCTGGATTTGTAAGCACGGCTGCAACACAATACATGTACATGTAGATAGGTTAGAGAGAGAGAGAGAGAGAGAGAGAGAGA
>NW_004797995.1:240522-242735 GCF_000002075.1 Aplysia californica | reverse complement strand
ATTACAGTAGTAATAATAATAATTATTTAGTGTAAAGTAATAAAAGATGTGTGACGTTACGAGCGACTCGTGGAATAAAAAAAAAAATTGAAGTCAACATTGATGAGCACAGTGACGTGGACCTCCGAGTGTCTTTTTGTTGGGAAATGAACAGCTCTATTGATACAATACATACTGATATAGACTCAAGTGTTACCCTCACATGACGCCGAAAAGCAGACAGCCATGTATACGGCGTCATTAACCGCCAAGCGCCATGCTGTCTCACATAGAGGACCTTAGCCCAATTCCCGAGAGGGGAGACATTTTATCCATCCAGAGTTTCGGTCTTTCAGTTAAGACGTCATAATAATGTTCCTCTGGGAATGTTTTGTCTACGTATTGATATAGATTGTAAGCGCACAGAGCTTGCCGTTGAGCGGAAATTTGCGCTAAGCATATGTGAGGCAGCGTGGTGGAATCAGGCTCTCGTCAATTTTTGGGCATGTACAGTTATAGGTATTATCTTAAGGATTGTTCAATTGTCTTTATTTGGGTAGAAAAAATATCCATTTATCTTGAATACAAGTCGAGATATTTGCGAATGAAGGAGGTGGGGTCACCTGTTTTCAGGGGTAAAATTAGTGAGAAAATAGCGCCAAAGATGAGTTATGTCCTTAGCTTGAGAGTCCATGGAAACTGAAAGTTTACATTTATGATACCTTTAATCAGCGTTTTTCAGAAAAATCCACACCGAAATGAGTTCTTTAACGGGCATGAAAGGTGTTGAGCCAAAAAACAAATATTTGATAAAAATTCACAAACCTGCAAAAAAACCCACAAGTTTCTTCAATTTGATGATTTTGACGAGAGCCTGATTCCACCACGCTGCCTCACATATTATGATGATGATGATGATGATGATGATGAGGATGATGATGATGATGATGACTATTATTACTATTTTTATTATTAATATTATCATGATGGTTTTAATGATGACTATTATAACTCTGAATGTATTTTTGGTTAGGAAAACAACAAACAACTGTTTGGTTAATTAACATAATATGATGATGAGCACTATGCTTAAGAGACAACTTTTAATTATACTTGTCACGGAGTGGTAAACGAGTGAAAGTGTGAAAGTGTAAAAGAAAAGTGTTCTTTCTCTCCCTTTTTTTTCTTGTTTTTGTTTTGTTTGTTTTGTTTCGCTTGACGATTTTTGTTTTTGTTTGAGCCATGTCTTGGTTTGGTGATAATCATGTGTAAGTTGCATTGATGTCAAGATGACAGCATTAACTGTTATGCAAAAATTAAAATGAAATGAAATGAAATAAGATAAAACAAAAACAAAAGTAATAATTTAAAGAAAACAAAAAAGAAACAGAAAACAAAACAACAAAACACCACCACCACCACACCAACAACAACAACAAAACAGAAGATTGAGGCTACACACGACTCACGCCAGTCTGTGGAAAAATCCGTACTCGAACAGGAAGAGCAAGCTGGCGTAGAACACACACTGCAGTGCCAGAAGCAAGATGTTCCGACCAATGGCAGGAGACGACAGACTTAATGTGTCTGACTCAAAATCCAGGCAGAAATCTCCGCAGTTTCCTAAAGTATCGAGCAGGTTTCCGTTTTACCGTGTTTTATAGTGCAATTACGAAAGGTATAAAAATACATTTTTCGAGCAAAAGTAATACAACGAATAAATAGATACATTATAAAAATCAAAAGTCAGGGGTGAAGAATAATATTATGCATCGAACGAGTTAACTTGCTGTATTCGCTCGAGGGGTCTTGAAAAAGGACAGATGCCCCCAAAATAAACATCACATGAGGCAGTTCTTAATATGTTAGCCCCACTGTATTCGCTGTAGGGGACTGGAAAAACTACAGATGCCCCCACAATACAACATCAACCAAGATAGTTGGTTAGTTGGTATAAAGTTTGCGTCAGCTTAAAGTTAAAGGAGATTCACTGTGTAAATAAGCACAACAACAAAATTTGTACCTTAGTTATTTTTATAATGCACGCTTCCTTTTGTCATACTACTTCATAACAAGAATTAAACATGTTGCAACCCTCATCATTAAACTCAAAAGTAGTGAGTAAATGGATCTGTCTTGTATTGGGCTATTGTATCCGGCATGATTGAAACAATGGTGGTGTGGTTAATAATAATTTAAAAAAAATAAAAATAAAAATAAAAATAATAATAAAA
>NW_004797995.1:220121-238144 GCF_000002075.1 Aplysia californica | reverse complement strand
CACACACACACACACACACACACACACACACACACACACACACACACACACGAACACACCCACACACATTCACATTCACCCTCTATCATTTTGCCACCCAAAATCAAACCCAACTCACTTACCGTAGTCTCGGCAACAAGGGAAAGTAATGTTTAGCTTGCACACTTCTTGGTAATTGTAGTCGTAACAGAATTCTTTGTTCTTGTGGTTAGAGTACATGTCTACGATAGCCATACCCAGGTTGAAGTTGGGGAAGAGAATGCCAAGGGCATACCTGCTCGTGGCAAAAAAAAAATTGGCAGAGGATATTATGTTTCATTTTTGTGCAAAGGTAAAAAATCCCCTCCCCCCAAAAAAAAATAAAAATAAATAAATTAAAAAATAGTTGAATAGAAATAAGAACCATACCCATTTAGAAATCCCCTGTAAACATATGAATATTAGATATATATTGATACACACACATTGGATACTTATAGCTTACAGAACATCCTCCTTCTCTTCCTCCTTCCTTCCTCACCCCACCCCCTCTTTACAAACCCTCTGTACACAATATTCCCCTCCCGATGCTACTTTCTCCTGTCAAAAAGTGGTGTAGCTTAATCCCCTGCCCCCTTAGTCTACTCTTCTCAATCACCCATGGCAAAAGACTGTTAATTTTAAAAAAGGCATCTTTAATAACAGTTTTCGATAAAGGGGTGGCTGGATAGATTCTATTAATATTGTAAAAAGGGCATATTCCGGATCTTTACGAATGACATACACGGTCAACATTTTGATAATTCTGTGTAAAAAAATCCAAAAGAAAAGCAAACAAACAAACAAACAAACAAACAAACAATCCCACCCCCCTTAAAAAAACAAACAACATACAGCTAAACAACTGTTTGGTGTTTTCGACGAGGCTGATCATTGAATACCAAACTAGCTAAAAGCACAACAGGTACTCAAGAAAGGTTTTAAAAGATTTCCATTGTCAATTAGGAACCGTTTCATTTAATGTCAACATACTATTTTTATGCAGAAAGGGATGGAATGAGTTATACAGCTGCCTGACTTCCTGAGAGTATGTCCGATCCATCGCCACCGCCTTCTTTTTTTCTCATCTCTAACTTGGACATTATTATGTCTTGTTTACCATAACTCCTCTTCGTTGGAAACCCTGTCTGTCAATCTGATCCTCAGTAACTTTCTTAGACACTTGTTCAAGAAATCCTGGATCCTCTTAATGCAAGTCTGAGATGCGTTCCATGTGTCACATCCATACAAAAGGACTGACTGTACATTTCAATTGAAAATCCTCAGCTTTGTTCGAAGAGAGATATCCCTGGTCTTCCAAATCCTATTCAACACTTTCAAAGCCTCAGGGGCCTTTATAAAGAATACGAAAGAAAACAGAATAAATCATACATTGTCCCAGATGACTTTAGAGAGATATTTAAAAAAGAGCAACATGTTGTTGTATGTATGTCGGAAGGATCAATGTGATGAATGCACTGTAGGAGAAAGAATATAACATGGAGCTGGCACAAAACCTAGTGCTTGGAACCGATTATGTATTGTGTGAATGGACTAGGAAGCAAATTTGTTAGTACAGCGTTGAACGCATCTGCTGCACTATATCATAACAGGACCAAATTAGCTGTCAATATCTTCAAATATTTGGTAACCAAAGATGGGAAGTGTCAGGTTTGGCGCGAAGGAGAAGGACCATTGATTGCCAATGAATTCTCTTCTTGTGTAAATAAAAATAACTTCCTGGAGGAGCCTACTGACAATAAATTATGCAACGTTCATTATATAATAATAATAGATAGCATTTGTATGGCGCATATCCCCGCTCAACAGCAGGCTCTATGCGCTTTACACTATATTATTACCCCAGCAGACCATAGAACACTCCGAAACATTCTCAGCTTCCAGGGAAGCATACAGTGCAAGCAGCTGATTAAGCGCTCAAACACTAACAAACTGACAAGATCTTTCGCTGTCTATAGCTGGGTACCCATTTCCACCTGGGTGAAGTGAGGAAAATTCGTGTAAAGTGCCTTTCCCAAGGACACAACGTCGGGCCCTTGACGGGATTCGAACCCACGACCTTAGGGTTGCGAGTCCGAGAGCCTAACCACTAGGCCACCGACGCCACAGTGATGGCTCTACTTATCGGACCACAACACTATCTGGTCAAAAGCAGTCAACGACCTCTGTATCAGACAGAACGAAACTTGAACACAAACACCTTGAAAAAGAACAAACGGAAATGGAAGTGGACAGCACACACAGTGCAATCGGCAAGTCCCCTAAGAATAGTATGGTCTAAGTGCTCAAGGATAATCTTGAACGTCTTTAAGAAAGCAAGACAATATCCCCCCCCCACCCCCCCCCCACCTCCCTGTTTGATTTCTAGACCATTAATTCCTGGTTGAAACAAAAACGGCCCCGTTGTCACAAACGAGCATTGCCTTTGATACACACTGAACAAAACCATCCAGTACAAATTGAACGGCCTTTTGTACGAACTCCATGAGGCAACCCACCCCCCCCCCCCCCAGTCCTGCCCCTGAAGACCAAACCAAGCAACTGATATAATTACTCGGAACAATAATTACTCTTAAAACTATAATGATTAAGCTTTTGTCGATTATTCAAACGCCCAAGCGACCGTTGGCGCTCGCCGAGTGGCGTTGATTAACGTGATTGAAACGCCTAAACGCTGTCATACTGTCACTTAGGCGGTTGAATCACGCAGATTCTGGTAGGACTAAACCACCTTTGTCCAGTAACTTACGTAAGAAAGCTTTTAAAAAAGATCATCGTGCAACATCATATTATATCAATATCAGATATCTGAAATTCAGATACATAGGTACGAGCATAAAGAAATAAACGTTTTTTGCTTCTCCTGAAAAATGTGTCAATTGGCACTTAGGCGGTGGAGTCACGCGGCTAGCGACATAGATTTACCTTAGCGTGTCAGCACCACTCCGTGAACGACTGGTGATGATGACAATGTATGTAAGCAGAGTACTGAATATACCTGTTGAAATAAAGTTGTTGTTTTCCCGGTGAGATTAAAACATTCCTCAGTAATTTGTATGCATGCTTGCATGTGTGTGTGTGTGTGTGTGTGTGTGTGTGTGTGTGTGTGTGTGTGTGTGTGTGTGTGTGTGTGTGTTCATGATAGATAGATAGATAGATAGATAGAGAGAGAGAGAGAGAGAGAGAGAGAGAGAGAGAGAGAGAGAGAGAGAGAGAGAGAGAGAGAGAGAGAGAGAGAGAGAGAGAGAAAGAAAAGGAACATTCGGGGAAGGACAGAACAATATTTGCTAATGCCAGAGTGTAGTATTATGTTCAGGTATTTTTTGTTGGTTAACGAAATAGATATTCAAACAGTAAATGTCATTAAACGCAGTTTCCTCCTCCCTCTCGTCCTCCTCCCCCCTCCTCCTCCTCCTCCTCCTCCTCCTCCTCCTTCTCCTCCTTCTCCTCCTCCCCCTCCTCCTCCCCACCTCCTCCTCCTCCTCCCCCTCCTTCTTCTTCTTCTTCTTCTTCTTCTTCTTCTTCTTCTTCTTCTTCTTCTTCTTCTTCTTCTTCTTCTTCTTCTTCTTCTTCTTCTTCTTCTTCTTCTTCTTCTTCTTCTTCTTCTTCATCTTCGTATAAGTAGTAGATTCACCATTATTATTAAATTTTATTATAGTTTATTTCAAATTACGTTTGACTTACATTCAATGCAAATAAAAAGCTCATAATACGGTCAATCATCATTTCTATCACTATCCAATTCCCCCCCCCTAAAAAAAAATTTTTTTTTAAATGAAAAAGAAAAAAAAAAGTAGTTTATGAAACAGTGATTGCCTGAAGTAACCAAGAGGTGAGCTAGTACTAGATCTAGTATAATACGACCGATAAGCTTAAGAAAAGGAAACAAGAAAACAAAAACAACTCACTCGTAAAGACATGATACATGAGTGTCACCACCAAGCCTGAAGCTGGCGCTTTGAAAAGGAACTGGAGTACGTAAGAGAAGGGGAGCACCGACATGCCGTACGCAACCAAGAGAAGGAAAAAAGGGAAGACGTTCCCATCTCCGATATACGCCTTCTCGTCGAAGGCAAGGAAGACGAAGATGATGAAAACCGAGGGCAGGATGTAATTGATGTAGTCACCGATGAAGTTGGGTAGCCAGTACATGAAAGGGCTCACTCCGCTGACGTTCTGAAGGTGCTTGCTACCCGTCTGTGGAGTATAATTAATTAATACAGTAGTGAATACGTCTATATCTCCATCACAAAATATGCAATACAGCTTTTTGTTCTTACACTTTGACAGAGTTTCACTGTTGTCAGATAGGGCTCTGGGAACGAAGTGAACAAACTATAATCAATAAGTATGATGTATAAGGATATTAGTTAGAAAGTCCAGTCTATTAAATGCATGTACCCGCTATAAAGTGTGAAATCAGGCGCTGGTCAAAATAATGAAATCGAAGATATCGGCATGTTTCTGCCGGTTTGGAAATTTTTATCGAACCTTTGGTTCTTGGCTCAACATCTTTTATGTCTATTTACAAACATTTTTACTGTAAAAGCTTGATTAAAGGCACAAAAAATGTAAATTTTCAGTTTCCAAGAATCCCGAAGTGATGAATATCACCAAACTTTGATTGTCTAAAACAAATATGCAAACTGACGAGGACCCATTTAAAGAGCAATAACTCGATTATATGTAGACCGACTTCGACAAATAATTCATAGAACAATAATTTAACCCAAAAAAAAAATTGTTTAAAACGCAACATTTTGTGTGAGTTTGAGTAAAGAGAAACACACTGAGACAAAAATTCTAAAAAGTGCTAAAAATGTAAGACAGACAGACAGCAACAACAGAGGGAAATAAAGAGGCAGGACCTACCAGTGGCGCTCTCCAACCTCACGCTCAAAATTATGCAACTTCTTAAAAATCAACTGTATTGCTCTATTTCAAACAATCACTATATATATAGAAAACATTATACAAAAATGATATTTTAAAATAACCCCAGAGCAGGTGGAGGCTATTTACAGGTGTTAAACAATTCTCTCCATACAAGCTCACGTACGCCACAGAAATGTTTAATAACACGTTGGCATGTTTCTGGGTCAATTCATTGAGCATCCTGTTTTACATTGAATTTCAAACTGTTCGATAGTTTGTGGATTGTTCCGTATACTGTTTGGCATAGACCCCAAAGGTCGTAACTTAAAGGGGCGCAAGTCTGGGAAATTGTTGTAACCATTCCTTTGTAAATTTTCGGCTTACTAGGTGTTCCCCAAACCTTTCTTGCAACCGTACAGGGGACGTTCTTGACGTGTTGGGTGTGAACCCATCACTTTGGCCCCGCAGGCCTCTTCAGCGTAACATAACACATTCTCCATCCAAATAGTCTCCCAAACTTTCCCAGCACAGTGAGATACCCATCTGTTGTGACTGTCGTTGTTATATCCCTCTTGTCCAGGAAACAGAAAGTGCCGATCACTCTGCTGTAACTGAACGTTTGTTAAGAAGCAAAATTCTGCACCTTCCCAAATTTGATTGAAATATGAAAAGCTTGATATTTCTCGAACACGCCTATTGATTTTCTTCATATTGACAAACTTTTACATCTCTCTAGTTGAATTTTACTTGTTCCAAGCTATATTGAAATTTGTGTATAGGTGATCAAGTGGGCCCTTTTTTTCAGACACTCCGTAGATGCAATTATTGTTCTTACAATAAAACAAGAGAAGCCTGTCATTATGTCGCGAGAGAGAAGGCAAGAGAGAGAAAGTGAGAGAGAAAGAGAGAGAGAGAGAGAGAGAGAGAGAGAGAGAGAGAGAGAGAGAGAGAGAGGGAGGGAGATTTGAGATTTCTAGATCTTATTGATTTGATAGGCCTTTGGCACGCACATTCACACCTTCTAAATTTTGACACGACACATACATAATTTAGTGCTTCACATCAATAATGACATAAATTGGAGACAATACGAGAGAGAGAGAGAGAGGGAGAGAGAGAGAGAGAGAGAGAGAGAGAGAGAGAGAGAGAGAGAGACAGACAGACAGACAGACAGAGAGAGACAGAGACAGAGACAGAGACAGAGAGACACAGAGAGAGACAGACAGACAGACAGACAGACAGACAGACAGACAGACAGACAGACAGACAGACACACACACACACACGAACAATCCAAGGTCTCACCTCCCTCTCTTGAATGAGAGGAAATACGAAGCTGGAGACCAAAAAAGCCATGCCAAAAGTAATGTTCGTGGAAATAGTCACTCCACTTAGAACTGCTGAGTCAGATTTCTGCTTCGATCTGTCCTCCGCTTCCATAGGCATGGGAAAAATACTCGTCTCTATGCTGAGGAAAAAACAGATATGCATGCACTTATAAGAAATCAGTTGAAAATACAATCAAGGGTATCTATCTATCTATCTGTCTATCTGTCTATCTATCTATATATCTATCTATGTATCTGTTTATCTATCTATCTATCTATCTATCTATCTATCTATCTATATATCTGTTTATTTATCTATCTATCTATCGATCTATCTATCTATCGATCTATCTATCTATCTATCTATCTATCTATCTATCTATCTATCTGTTTATCTATCTATCTATCTATCTATCTATCTATCTATCTATCTATCTATCTATCTGTTTATCTATCTATCTATCTATCTATCTATCTATCTACGAGTATTTATCTGTCCCTGCTTTCAGTGCAGTGGGGTAGTTTGTTTAGTGGACTCTTTAAGTAAATCGTGAATCTGTGGGTACGGGGATTCGAGGACCTGCTCAGTCCAACGTTATATCCTCGGGAAAGATAGTTTACAAAACAAGTGTTCCATTTTGCGCGGTCCTGTCGGAAGTAAGCGTTGAATTTGTGGGTCACACCTCTCCAATAACCTTTCAGTGTTGCAAAGACAATTTGGAAACATTGCGTCTTTGCTTTCGCCCCCCCCCCCCCCCAGTTGGCTCTTATCATGCTGGACTTTGGGTTGTTTTTGTGAGTTAAAAAAAAAATTCAGTCGAGTTGGCAAGTTGGGTAGGTTTTACCTCTTGCTTAGCTAGGGCATCTTTGCTTTTTAATAAGACGAGTCTCAACTCGAGAAGATAACATCGATATCAGAACATGTACCGGTAAATAAAAAACACTATAACCCCATCTCCTTGCTGCATCCTACACGTTTTTCTACGTTTCAAAGAGCTTCACATAAAACAAAATATTCATGTTACTTAAATTCCTTTTTATTGTATACGTTTTTATGTCCAAACCGACACTATTTAAATTATTTAAGTTGTGAGATTTGGTCTCGCATGTCAGGACCAGCTTGGGCTGAGAGGGATTCAACCTCTCAGCAGAAGGCTCAATATAGTCAAAGAGTCTACATAACAAGAGGGGCCACTTCTCTCTTTGAGCCAATTAAAAAAGTGTCCTCAAAATTCGGTGGCGCCCTCTTCGCAAATGCGCACCCTTTGCGAACAGAGTTACCCTACTTGAGTTTAAAAAATTAAAGTGAAACTAGCAAGTTTTTGAATAAATTTCGTAAGAAAGTTTTTTTTTAATGGTTACGCTGACCAAAAAAAACCTCTTCCGGATTAAAGGGTGATTGTTTTCTTCGTTTAATTCGACTTTAGAATGAAAGGCGAGTGGTCATTAACATTAAAAAACCCCTAAAACTCCGCACTGAACGAACCCGAACTGCTGATGAACAGCAGTCGATCCTCGTACGCAAGGAGGTGCTATTCCTATTCTTCTTCTGGAAAAACGAAAGAGAGCTTCAAAACAGACTGCAGCGCCATCTGAAGCAAAGAGCAGACTTCCGGCCGACACTTTTTTGGCTGAGAGGACCATCTTGTTATGACTATCTTTGATATAGTACATAAGAATTTCCTCAACATGGGAATCGAATTCGGGTTTTCAGCCTTCAAGGTCGAAGCACCTAATCGCACCACGGAAACTGCTAATCAAACATCAAGTGAAAGAATGAAACCAGTCAAACATGTCCAAGGTGACTACCCGTTGTCAGGAAAAAAAGTGATCATCGTAGACAGATGGTCCGTTTGGACAACCGCTACCCCAGAAGAACGAAGTTATATCAGCTCAGTGTCTAGTTTTGAGGAATTTGAAGTACAACATTTTGAGTTACACAACATGTCAAGCTTTTTCGAATGCGATTCTTTGAATAAATTGATAACAACTCAGAATAATCTGACAAATTTGATAGAGCAGACTGAAATTGGTTTCTGACCTTTTGTTCCTTGTAAATAAAAACTGCCAAAAATGTTAGATATAACTTTGTAATTCTAAGGTAGCGCAAAGTCATTATCCATTTGGAAAATTAAGCAAGGAGAAAAGGCTGGTAGTGGATAGTGGTCGTTTGGACAGGTGATTGTCTTAGACAGACGTCGTTGGACTAGGTTCGAATATATTATACTTCTCTAAGTTTAGACATCTTTAACATAGTATTATCATCTTAGGGACGACTTGAGACACAATGATCTATTTATACAATGTGAATTATTAGGAACCATGCATCACTCTCACACCACACATCTTTCTCTCTCTCTCTCTCTCACCCCCCTCTTCCCCTTCTCTCTCTCCCTATCTCTCTCTTTATCTCTCGATGTCCCTCTCTGCCTCTATCAACCTCCCCCCCCCCGGTTGAGGTTTGTTTATTCACCTGTAGTCGGAGCCCATGATATACTTGACCAGTGCTTGCATCACAGTGACCAGGGCTATTGGTTCTGCGTGCCAGGGACGGTCGTTGAAGAAAGCAGAGACTACACTGGCATTGCTACTGCTGTTATCAGACTCAAAATCAGCGCCAATGATGACCTCTTCACTGAAAGTGGAGATGCCGTTGTCTTTTGCCTCCCGCAGCAGATACTCAGAGAAACTTGGCCACTGGCATAAAAAGTATGGCATACAGTGCAATTACAATAGTTGTAAAAGTCATGCTATTCTAAACAATTGAATGGATTAGAAATTGTCTCATGAAACGGTTCCGGCTATCTTGAATGAAAGTCAAGATATTTGCGATTGAAAGAGTTGAGGTTGCACGGTATCACACACACACAGACACACACACACACACACACACACACACACACACACACACACACACACACATACACACACTCACACACACACACACACACGCACACACTCATACACACAACAAACACATATTATGTAATATATATATTTACTGAGAAATTCGCTGCCAAAGTTTGGTGACTATTGGAGCTTGGGTGCCCTTGAAAGCTGAAAATTTACATTTTTGTCCAACACAGAAATGAATTTAAGTGACGTAAAAGGTATTGAGCTAATAAAAATAATTATTTAAAACAATTGCCAACAACAGGTGAAACATGTTGCTATCTCCTATTCCATCACTTTGACGAGCATCTGATTTTACTATAATACCCAACAATTATCACTGCAAAAATCATACTATCATAAACAATTGGATGGAATAGAGAATATATTTGTTTCACTTGTTGGGAGAAAGAAAAATTTTGATACTCTTACTTTGCCACCATATTGCATCCGTCATCATCATCATCATCATCATCATCATATATATTTTTGGAAATACAACAAGGTCTTAACTGTTTTAATACTTTCTTTATACAATGATGATGATGATGATGATGATGATGATGATGATGATGATGATGATGATGATTTTTTGTTGTTTCCTTAACGGGCCTGTTGGACTCCACGAAAAATTTTTTCGAGCCAGAGCGAGGCTCTTTTTCATTATACTCAAAGGCACCTCCACTCGTCCAAATTACTCCATTCGGATTGTCATTGTTCCTGGACATTCAAACATAATATGTTTGACATCCTCCTTTTCATGGCTGCATCTTCGGTAACGTGGGCTGAGCTCTTCATTCACAAAGTTCTGATACCATCTCAGGCTCCAATGATGGTCCGACCGCAGTCTCACTAGCTCAACTTGGTCCCAGCGACATGTGATATTTTGATGATGATGATGACTATGAAACTGCCGATAACACACACAACTCGACCCCCCCCCCCACTAGAACGAGATAAGGTACCTCCACTCTGTCTACAAGATGAGGTAGATCAGATGTGCTGTTAAATAGACCAACATAGGTCATTGCCAAAGTCTGGGACAGTTGCGTTGGCCAGACTCCATAGCTGTACGGCACGGAAGTTCTTCCGAAATGCGAGAGGTCAAAGATCCTTTCCGTCTCGTCATCATCCCCGGGAAGAGCATTCGAAAAAAAGTTCGCAAGGACAGCGTAGACGATTGGTGTGGTGAGCTGGTGAAAAAAAGAGTATACATTAAAAAAAGATATGTCAAGGACAAAAGCAGCGTTCATTAATCCCACAGGGAGAAATTTAAAGTTGAGGAGGCATCGGTGTGAAATCAGGTGCTCGACAGAAGAATGAAACAGAAGAAACAGGCATTTTCCCGCTCGTTTTGCAATTTTTATCGACTTTTTAATTTCTTAATTCAACACCTTTAATGTCCATTTAAAAACATTTTTATCTGGATCATACTTAAAAGATAGACAAAAGACACACAAACATAGATTGGCAGTTTCCAAGGATTCTCAAGCTTTGAAAGTCACCAAACTTTGGCAACCATTATTTCGCTAATTTTACCCATAAAACCAGGCGACACCACCTTCTTCAATGAGAAATATCACGACATCTATTCCTTATAGAAGAGTATTTGTCCCTTTATGGCAACAAGACAAATGAAGAAGCTTTAAGATGATATCAATAACTCCGCATGCCTAAAAATTGACAAGCGCTTGATGTCACCGCGCCGTGACACACATTTTGTTATTGTTGTTAACGATAGGAGTGGTGTTACAAAGCTCATCTGCACTCACGCATTCACACAACAAGAAAGGACATAATACAATAGGGGACAGGTGTAAACGTCGAAAACATTTTTCTGTCCTTCAGGCACAATATAGAATTTATAAAACATCGAGCTTGTTTTAGAGCAGGGATATGCGTTATACAAATGCGGTTTGTTACAATGTATTATTAATATATTACTACTATCTAGAACAAACGGAGAGGGTGGTTGCAATCATGTCTTTCAGACCAACACATATCTTTGTAGAGAATCGAACTCGTGAACTTTGACAGTCGTCATCTCGCTATTTATATTCATTGAACCAGGCGACCCCCACCTTTTTAAATCAGAAATATCCTGACCTCTATTCCAGATAGAACAGTGTCTGTTATATAATATAATATGTCAACTTCCTGTCACAATACCTCTGGGTTCGGGGGTTCGAGCCTCAGCTCGGTCGGACGTTGTGTCCCTAGGAAAGGCAGTTTACACGAACTTCCCATTTTGCTCGGTCCTTTCGGAGATGGACGATAAACTCGGAGGACTTGCTTCTAAAACAACCTAATTGCGTTGATAGGGATGATAAACCTATACCATTTCACCATTTTTATAATGCCCCAGTACGATTCCTATTTCATTTTCATTCTCATGCTGCTCCTATTCAGACAATTATTGTAAAGAAGAGCAGAAGATCTTTACAATTTCACTTGTCACAATGAATCAGGAGATTGCCAAAATTATGCTCTCTTTGATTTGTTGTTGTTGTTAGTTAGTTTGTTTGTTTGACTGTTTATTTGTTTGATTGAATAAGAAAATCGTATCGAGATAATAATGGCCATTTAGTGCAAGGAAAAAAAAAGACAGGCAAACGGAAAGAACAGAAAGGAAGTAAAGAAGTAGAATCTTTCAGTGTCAACCTCCAACCAACCACTTGCATTTATTCGTACAATTCAATTTAGCATCTAAAACTGACAGTGTCATTGGTGAGCTGTGACGAAGGACACGCATGCGCAAAAATTGTGTGAGAAACGGAAAGTGCTGAGAACACTTCCACTTAGCGCGTGAAAGTGATTTGTAATACTTACAGGATGATCCATATTAAAAAAACCAAACTAACCAAAACAAGACAATTCTATTGGGTAAATATTTCCCTCCACACTAAAGTTTTGGGTTTCAAATTTGAACACAACATTTGGAAGTCTGATATTTATTTTAGACGATTCCACAGAATGGCTTTGCTCTGCATAGCGCGTAAAAAACAACCTATTTTCAGCTATGTCCCCATTTTTGTAGCATGACACACTAGTTCGTATTAGGCCTACCATTAAAAGTCCCAAACAATGCGCGCCATATTGCAGACAACAGTAGTCTAACAGGCCAACAGCCAACAGGAGTCTGCGGGCGGTGTTTCCCCCGTTTCCTTTTTCTGCTGAGATCGTGGTAAAGACAACAAAGGAGCAGAGAGCTTTTTGTATTGAACATTTCCTCACCGCCAACTCATTTCGTACGTTTCGCACAAGGTACGGTAACAATGTTAAAATGCCCTTAATGCCTTCTTTGATGTTGTGGGTGGAAATGGTCCATTAGTTAGGACCTGTAGAAAATCAGAAAAAAAAAATCCCAGACAAAACGACCACTTCAAACCAAACACACAACATTCGCACCACTTTAAAACGTCACCAGGGAGCAGAATTCAAAAGATGAACCCCGTGAGACGTCTGTTCGTAGACGATGTCTACTGCAAGGACTTTCCAATATCTCAACTGTCTGCATTTTTAAGGCAGATCTTCAACTACGACTGTACCATTTTCCTGTTCGAGAAGCTGACATGAATCAGACGATAGCAATGTATTCATGATTCCTCGATCGTCTTGAAACGAGTGAAAATTCCTCTATGACATTTGATTCTTTGGCAAATCTCATATTATTCACATTTCAGGATATGTTAACTCCACAAATGCCTTTTTGGGCATCCTCACCCGCACTCTACTGTCTCTAGAAGAAACATCATACAGTAAGGTGTACAGTGTGTGTACCTTTGAGTACTCATGGTTGGGTGGATCTTTCTGTTTGGCCATCGCTGAACATTACGAGCGACGCGTTAAAATGTGCCCAGTCCATAGGAGGACACAGAGAGCATTAGATCTAGGAATTCCAGAACTATTTTTTTTTCTAAAACTCTGTAAGAGAAAATAAATATTATTGTTTAAATGTTACAAGGATAGAACGATTAGACTTTAAAAAGAAAAGGAAGTGAACCCCCTCCCCCCCCCCCCCAATCATTTCACGATTCTCCTTAAATTACAAGATCTTTTAAATTGATGCATTTTGCGTTTATAGGTGGTTTGTATAAAATCAATTTCCGTTTTCGAAAATATTATGTTTCTTCTTTATGATTTTTTTTTTTGTCAAACAAATTCCTTTTGAATGAATTATAATATAATTATGTTCCAGATTACAGCATTCTAGTGCACATTATGTGCGAAATATTCAGAAAAAAAGTTGCACAGGTTTTTTGAGATCTCTCTGTATTTATGAAATAACATTTCTTTAAAGGATCCATTTTACCCTCAATTGTAGTGGGAAAATATGCTTAAGAGAGACAAATTATTTGATGCAAATTGCTGTGCAAAGTATTGTGACATTAATTCACCCTTTTCACAGATATCTGAAGATAAACTGCGCAACGAATTTTTCCCGCACAAAAATATTTCGCAAACCAATCCAAAGAGTAGATATAAACGATAATAACACGCTCCTTACCTGAAAAATAAATATGAATTTATGTCTCATTGCTATTAGGACTTTCTTGATTAGTAGAGCTTTCAGCTGTGTTATTTTCAGCTCCATGTTCTCCAGTTTGGTGTAGCCACGGTTAAATCCTGACAAATCACAAACATGATTAGAAAGTGTTTAGTGGAAGATAATAAACCTCCAGAAAACATACATTTAACAAAAGACATAATATAATTGTTAAAATAATTGTTCATTTATATTGTGCCTGCGATTTCGAATAATATGTTTGTGGGTGCAAGATTACTAATGTATATGTGTACAGAAGTGTGTAGAACAGAGGATGGCGCGCGCTCTCGTGTGTGTGTGTGTGTGTGTGTGTGTGTGTGTGTGTGTGTGTGTGTGTGTGTACGTGCGGGCATACATTTTCCGATCAGATTTACGATTTTGCCGTCGGTAGAGTTTTTTTTCTTTCACTTTTCCTTGTCTTCTATTTTATTCAAACCACGTTTCAGATTTCTTTGCATTTACATGGCTTCATTCCTTAAAAAAAAAAAAAAAAAAAAAAAAAAAAAAAAAAAAAAGAAGAAAGAAAGAAAGAAAACTACGTCTCATTAACTATGGTGGTTCCTTCTGAAAATGATGGTCTTTTCCCTCCCAGCTTCGGTTGGCACAGACTGGCAGGGTTGAAGCTCACCTCCTGAATGGTGTAGATAGTTTCGATGGGGGTGTTAAGCACTCATATATAAAAATACATCTGCTGTACGGTGGAAAAGGCCATCAGTTTCATACCTTTAATCCGCGCTCATATGACCTTAGCAGTTGCGAGCGCCGTAAAACCTTATACTATACATACATACATACATACATACATACATACCTTTAATCAAGTAGTAACTATTGTCAAGGGTTTAGAGACAAAACAATGCGGCTGGCCCATGGATCGATATTTATTTGCGGTACTACTCGATTCAGGAAAGTCCAGGTTCGAGCCTCGGTTCGTACATTGATTTTTTTCGCCCTCTCCTGCCCACCCCAGCAGTAATGGGTACCTGACTTCGAGTTGGAGAAGTAAAAGCAACGTGGAAAGGAACTGGCCACCCTATCACAATATGCCGAAGGTTCAGGAAGTTGTCTCACTAACAAGGCAATCCCCACCCAATGTCCGGATCGGATGCGGGAACAACTTTACTTTACTCGATCCAGATTACAGGGAAACTTTAAAGCACATTTTCTAAAAACTTCGTTTTCGCACAAAATATGTCAACGTTAACCAGATCTCACAGAGAATTGAAGGCATTTTAAAAGTGTAAAAAAATCTTGATTAGAAATTATTTTTGTACCAAAAATGCAATAAAAAGCACTTCCTCAAAATGCGTCATACGGTATTTTTCACCACGCGCACAGTAAATGTTTCTATCCCGGAAATTTCACGACAATATTTGAACTATTAGGTGGTAGAGATCATTGGGTCGAAGATGTTATCTTTTATTTAGTTAAAGCTGTACGTCACTTTCAACACAATAAAGTAGTATAAGAGCCAAAAATTAGAGATGATACAAAAGAGTAACAAACGCACACAAAAAGGAGAACAGCCAAGGACAATTGATGTTCGATGAGCAAGAGGGAGCAAACCCCACCAGAGCACGCACCAACCACCAACTGTTATCTTTTAAAGATTTATACATCAGATCACCGAGTAGGTATTCTTCAGCTGCCCCCCCACACACACACCCACTGGCCTCCACTCAATAACACACTGACTAGAGACGAGTTAAGTCCTGAAAATTAAACGTTATATTGACGACAGAATCAAGAATGTGTTAAAGTACGTGAACACAAGCTGTGTGAGGTATGTTATGGTATAAAAAGTATGCTCGAATAAATGTTTAGGTACATATATCTAAGAAGCAATAATCTAATCCAAATGTGATATCCATATTAGACATTAGTGAGCCAAAAGGATAAGTGGATAAAGAGACATGATATCCTCGCCCCCTTTCTCGGGCCCCTCCCCTCACCTGGTCCCAAATAACTCAAATTTAAACACGCACTGCCTCGTGTTACAGCCAGAATCAACCAGCACGATAAGATACATCTTTATTGTTCAGATCCTGGCCCATTGGTTTGGTGTTTCATCACACACACACAAACACACACATACATACACACATAGACACACACACATGCATGCACACACAAACATGTACACACATGCAGGCATACAATCACATGCATAAAATAAATGAACGATAATATAAACTCTAATAATATTAAGCTACGAGAGATACATACCGAATGTGATATCGACATCGCTACCTGTAAGAAAAAATTGAAACAATACACATTTAGCTTTAGTTGCTGACACTCACTGAGGGTATCAGCAGGCTGTTTTGAAATAGTAACGGTTCCATTTTGATCGTGGACCAGGGCTCCATTGCTCTTGTTGGATGGTGCAGATTTTGTCCTCATGTGCGCTTTGTTGTCTTCCAAAATTTCACCCTTTTCTCTGGTCCTTTCTAAAGCGACTGACTCTACCAAACGAGTTCCGTCAGGCTCGACGTGGTAATGGTCATCGTGTTTGATCACCGACGGGTCGGCATTGGTATGGGCATTGCAACCGAAAAGAGCGTTGATCCGATTTCTTGTGGAAGTTAAAAAAGAGGTTGGAGTTGAGTCTTCTTCTTCTTCTTCTTCTTCTTCTTTGTCCGATTCGTGATACTCAGGAGCGCTTCCGACTCTGCAAAATTCATGGAGAGAAAGTTAACTGTTTTCACTGTTTACGTTTAAAATATCCAGTTGGTAAGTACACTGTGTGATTTTTGCATCCTTAATATGAAATGACCTTATCTCTACTGTAAAAACTGAGTTACATACTACATATTACTGATACAGATACGATGTGAACTGTGGGAAATGCTTTAGACAATCTAGCCTGTATTTTTTTTCTGTCTGACGATAAACAAATAAGGTGGGAGAAATGTTCGACCCAAATTTTTCAGAACTGTAAAATATTATATTATAATAGATATGATGTGTATATTAATATGTGTGTGTTTGGGGAGGGGTGGGGGTGGGGGCGGGGGGATATCTGTGATTGAGGAAATTAGATTGACATTCCACTCACTTTATGCACACTTCCTCCATTGTGGTAGCCGTCGTCCCGAATCCCTCAATGCCAAGCTGCTCCTTTTGTTCGTCGAGGTCTCTAAAGAGATCTGCGAACTTCTCGGACTGCTGGTCGGGCAGGGTGTACACAACCTGGAGAGAAACGATGCAAATAATAATAGTTTTGTTTTGCTATTTATGTTATGTGTACTGAAAGCTTGTGTTCAATTTTCGTAAGTAGGGGGGGGGGGGATTTTTCGATATGATGACTGGCTCTGGAGCCCATAATCTTTCGCTGTTATGTGTACTGTTGTCTTTGCAGATGCTGAAAACTTCCGTTCAATTTTCGAGTGAGGAGACACGTTTTGCTTAAGCTCAACCAGGTATCATGACTGGCTGTAAAACTCATAACCATTGCTCAAGGAACAAAAGGAGCGTTCAGAAACTTAAGTTGTTTGAGTAAGTTTCAATGCCCACCACCTACATCATCGTCATCATTGCCTTTCTTACCCTGGGTCAGAGTATAGGCCACGAACGAACTCTTTATACTTTTCTCTGTCCTAGGATAATATGCTCTTGACGTTATTCCATGTCTTCCCACTTTTCTGTATATCAATTTCTGTGACTCTTCTCCAGGTTCCATGTGGTCTTCCCCTTGATTTGTTTTTCCCTATAGATTCCAGTCAAATACTATCCTTGTTATGCAACAGCTGCTTGACTACCTGCAAGTATGCCCATTCCACAGCCACCGCCTTCTTCCCATCTAAATTTCGATCATAACTGAGATGGAATCCTGAGGTCCATCCTGCTTTAACGACCACCTGCATCGGACAATCACCTGTACAAACAGTCACTTCCCATTTCCCCTCATGGGATTTTTCAAAAATCATAATGACACAATGCAAGACGTCCACCTGTCTAAGACAACCCTTTTCTCCTCTGCAATTTGTGGCCATCCTATACACGTTCGACCGTGCATTTAGCTTAACAGTTTAAAACGGTTATGAAACCTATACCGTGCCATCCGATACCCTGCTCAGTTTATAATTGAATGCTCAACCAATTCAAAATAGCGACTGTGTCGAAATGACATAATAAAAAGTAACGTAGATTGTGATCTGCTAGGACATGTAGATCTGATAACTGTTTTACATAGATAATGAATAACAACCGTTAGTTTAGACAACTAACAATCAGTACGCAATTCAATCATATCTCATTCTACCGCATCCCCGTTGTGTGTCTGTCCGTCTGTCTGTCTGTCTGTCTGTCTGTCTGTCTGTCTGTCTGTCTGTCTGTCTGTC
>NW_004797995.1:216368-218009 GCF_000002075.1 Aplysia californica | reverse complement strand
GACCTATTACTGTCTGGAATTTACTCTAAAAACGTTGATTTAAGGCACAAAAACTTAAATTATCAAATTCCATGGACTCTCAGCCTATGTAACTAACTAAAACTTTTGCGGTCATTTTCTCACTACTTCTACCTCTAAAACCAAGTGACCCTCACCTTTTTCAATTGCATTTATTTCGACTGTTATTCAATATAGATGTGCATTTTTTCATTGAAGGTACGACTAATAAACAAGCGTTCGGATTATTCCAATAACCCCACATGCCCAAATATTTACGAGCGCCTGATTCCAACGCGTATATGAGACATAATGTTATTAACCAAAAAGCAATAAATATGCATGTAAAAACAGCAAATGCAAAAGCAAGATTCAGTCAAACGCACAAAGCTATTTACATCCAGGCAATTTTCTCTATCTTTAAGAAAGAAAATGGTGGGATGCTACATCTTCCCCACATTTTTTATGTCACTGAGACCTGGACTTTAACAAAGAAAGAAGAAAATAAAATAGCTGCGTTTGAGAAGTGGTGCTACCGCAGAATGCAACAAATAGAAAAAAAACAAAAAGAGAAAAAAAAACAAAAAAAACGAGCAATGAGGTGAGACAGATTCTCCACACAAGACAACCCTGTATAACAAAAAGGACGTAGATAAATGCAATACTTTGGAATGTTAAAACGACACCAGACCATTGTGACAAAGGCGCTTGAAGGAAGGATAATTATGAGACTGGACAGCCAGGGGAAGACAAAGAGTAACACGGGTGGGCAACATTTAAGCACTGACAAGCCTGGGTATAACAGAATGTGTAACGGCAGTTCGCGACTGAGAAAGATGGAGGGTCATTTCACGTCAACCTCTGATTCAGAGATGACACCTCCAGGTATGTAACTAACCATAACATTTCTTGAAGAACAACAAAGAACCACATATCTTGACCATCCCGTCTGCCATAATAGCAATCCCGTCACCAAGCACAAACGCCAAGGACATATCATTAGCCGATAAAGCAACACAGAAAGTTAAAAAAAACCCAGGATTGCAATATGAAAAAAAACTTTCAGCAAGATAAAACCTATAATCTCAAATAGAAACATATCGATGGACACAAAAATAAGAACACTGAAAGCGTACATTTGTTTAATCCTTTAGTACGGATGCCAGAGCTGCACTCTTAACAAAGACACAAAGAGAAGTCTGGAAGCCGCAGAAAAGTGGTATTTAGGGAGAATACTCAGAATCTCACGGACAGAGATAATAACAGATAAAGAAGACCACCACATGGCAGGATGTAAACGATTCAAAATTGGAACCATCAGACAGAGAAAAAAAATCTTTTGCAACGTATATAGATCAAATGGAGTAGAGAAAGTGCTGCTTTGTGGAAAGATAGAGGGAAATAAGAACAGAGGATGAAAAAGAACAACATACACAGAAGGCCTGAAAAACTTTGCAACGAATAACACAAAGAGAAGAACCGAGCTGATCTAGAAGAGAGACAACAGGAAAAAATGGGGTACCATGATCGTTTATGTCCGACCCAGAACTAACACCTGAAGAAGAAGAAGAAGAAGAAGAAGAAGAAGAAGAAGAAGAAGAAGAAGAAGAAGAAGAAGAAGAAGAAGAAGAAGAAGAAGAAGAA
>NW_004797995.1:206217-214731 GCF_000002075.1 Aplysia californica | reverse complement strand
TATTATTATTAGTATTATTATAATCATAATTTTTATTATTGCTATTATTGTTATAATTATAATTATTTTTTATTCAATTATTAGTAATAGTTTGTACAAATGATATTAGAATTGACCTTAGTGGCACTTTGATAGTTGTTTGAGTTCTTGCCCACATGAAAAGCCAACATAGTTTTTTGCGTTTCGTTTCTGATGTTTTTTAAATAAAAAAATTATGCCCACGTAATGATTCCCTAAAATCGATAAAAGTGTGGAGTCTTTCAGGGAACCAACAGGTGATCAAGATGTTAACAGTTATTTGTAACACTCGGCATGACTCTCAAACATTTTGCTACCTCAGAATAACAAAGTGCTATCTGCTCAATAGCTAGTTTTGAGAAATCTGGCATTAAAAATTTAGAGCTTCACAATAATATGTCAAGCTTTTTCGAATGCAATTCTTTGAGTATCTTAAAAACGACTCCGAATATTCTTACGATTTTGATAACACAGATAGAGTATTAAATTTCCTTTCTAATCTCGGGTTCTCAGTTACTCACAACGGCCAAAACTGTCAGATAGAAATTTGTAATTCTGAGGTAGCAATTTGTGTATGTTATTGGGACGGGGGTCAAACGGGGCCTGTTTAAACTAGACAAGGAACGTGATAGAGTAGTACCGTCATAATTGTCCAGCAAGGGTGTAATCCGATTCAAGCCACCTGCCTCTTTTGGTACACATTCTCAAAAGTTGAACGTATGTTGTTGCAGCTGTATATTCTTAGAGTTAATCAATTTTTCTGGGTTGTCCTTATTTTCTTTTTTTTCTTAATTTTGATTTTCTGTTTCCTATAAAAGGGGCTGCCGACGAGGTATGATTTATCTTTTTCGACGTCAAAACTCAGAGATCGTCTCCAGCAAAGACCTTTAGAAGACATGAAGTTTCTCGTGGTTGCTTTTGGCCTTTTGGCCGTCGCTCAAGCCGGGGTTGTCAGGCGACAAGCACCGGTGTTTACAACGTCACTGCCCCCAACCACACCTGAGTTACTAACCGCTGCACCGCCCCAAGAATACATCACCACCACCTTAGGTGCACCATACAACCCATGGTATGACTACTACTTTTTCACCACGGAAGGTGATGGGAGCGTCCAAGAGTACTTCACCACCCCTACCGGGAATCCCTTTCAGTACCAAGACTTCGACTTCACCACAGCAAGACCCGTGACAAAAGATTTCTCTGACTACCCCACCACCGAGGGCGCACCATACTACCCATGGGATGACTACTTTTTCACCACAGAAGGTGATGGAAGCGTCCAAGAGTACTTCACCACCCCTACCGGGAATCCCTTTCAGTACCAAGACTTCGACTTCACCACAGCAGGACCAGCGGTGGGAAACACAGACGATTTTATCACCACCGCCGGAGACACACCCGCGTATTATGATTTCACAACAGTGGAGCAACCGTCCGGCTACACCACACCAGGACCCCTTCTCGGGTAATGCTAAAAAAGACATTCTGGTAAGATCTAACTTGATGTCATGACAAAAGGAATCATTTTTCCCCTTCTCATTTTAATGATTAAAGCAAATAGTATTAACTCAATCTTTTCGTTCCTTATTGGTTTCTTTTGTCTTACTCTTAGTTCTTATTAGTAAGTCATATTACTTTATTCTCTCGCTAAATTGATTTTGATAGTCTTAAGTTCTGAATCTTAAGGAGTGAGCTCTGATCCTTGTCCAATACGCCAAGCTGAGAAAGCGCGTTTAAATGTCTTTTAAGGACCCTGTCAACGCTATCTAGATAACAGTAGTAGGAGATAGGATTCGCCCATGCCAGTCAGGGCCAACCCTGGCTGAGAGGGATACATTGTCCTGAAGGAATGGCCAAGATATATGATTTTTTTAAAATGTCCCCATTCGAGAATCAAACTCCACAGAGTCATGTGTTTTTACGACAAAGTGCCTAACTGTTACACCATAGACATCGAGTGACAGGTCATGTGCACTAGATAGAATTAAAAACAGCTTGGTCGACTCCCTCTACCCCACATTCCTCTGTCTATCTGTCTGTCTGTCTCCTTCCCTCTTTCTTTCTCTCACTCTCTCTTCGTCTCTCTTTATTCCCCCCCCCGTTCTCTCTCTCTCTCTCTCTCTCTCTCTCTCTCTCTCTCTCTCTCTCTCTGTCTGTCTCTCTATTAAATATATATATATATATATATATATATATATATATATGGATATATATATATATATATATATATATATATATATATATATATATACACACACACAAAGCACACAAGCTATTATTACAATAAAAAGAGAGTAGACATCAAGCTTCGTCGATACTGTCTTACCTTGGAGCCGAAGATGAGCGCAATACCGACTGAAAGTTTCCTCTTCTGTCCTCCTGATAAGTGCCGGGACTGCGTCTGTTCCTTGCCTTCGAGACCGACTTCGGAAACCATTGTCTCGGCCTCCACTTTAGCCTGATCCTTAGGACAACCCTTGAGCTAAGGTGGAAAAAGACATTTTTTTAAAAGTTACCTAATACAACCTAAAAAGGCCATTCTAAATAATCTGACGTGTAGAAACTTAGTGCCTCTCTGGACCGGCTTCTGTGGAGTTGTGGATAGAAACTTCGTCGCTATCGCATGCATGGGATCCAAGTTCGATTCCTGAATGGGGAGAATATTCTTATCGAGCATCCCGATCAGTCTGCTGACCTACTGTATCCCCCTCAGCCCGAGTTGACACTGACAGGCAGGGTCGGAAGCCAGCTTCCTATATTCTCTAAAATGTGTCAATTTGGGCATAAAATATGTACATTAAAATGTGCACCTCCGAACTCAAAAATGGTTGATAGCATTATATAGGTGGCCGTTAGAGAAGATAAGACTAAAAATATGTATTATTTATATCAGTATACTAATTTTATCTTATCTTTATTAGAAAAAAAAAAATCATTTCATTTGCACAACATGGTTATTGTGTGTGCCACTGTTTGTGTTGTGATTTTTTTTAAAAATTCAACAAATTTGAAGCAACGTGAGAAAATCAGACGCTCGTAAAAATAACGAAATCGAAACAACGAATATTTTCCGATGGATTGGCACTTTCTATCGTCTTTTCCTTTCTCTCCCCCCCCCCCTTTTTTTTGGGGGGGGGGGGACTCAAAACCATTTATGTCCACTTGAAAAGACACTTTGTTGTGGTTCTCATTGATCATTGTTGATTAAAGCACATAAAATATAAATTTTCAGTTTTCAAGGACTCTCAAGCTATGGAAGTTGCCAAACTTTGGCTGCCATTTTCTCGATAACTGTACCTCTGACACCAGTCGACCCCAACCTCCTTCAATCGCAAATATCTTGACTTGTGTTCAAGATAGATGGATATCTTTTTCGTCGAAAGCAAGACAAACAAACACGCTTGAAGATGATACAGATAATTCCACATGCCTATTAATTGATGAGGACCTGATTCCACCGAGTCGTTACCCAAACAATTATAGACAAATGCCACTATGCCAGCTTGTATAAAAGAAGCCATGTTATGTTTAACCCTCCCGGTCTTCTTGTGTGATGCGATCGAAAGGTTTAGAAATCAAGCGACAAATGAACACACCAGAAATAAAATTAATGTATCCGAAACAATATTATTCTAAGCAGTCTAGAATGGAAAGTAGAAAACTCGACTTTTCTTCAAATGTTTAGATTTTTGACGGTCCGCGGTCAATTCAGGCCGATATAAACATATTTCCTTATTTGTTGAAGAACAGAACAATTCACAGTTTTCGACTCTTTCTGATTTTGGAATGTTCTGTGTCTACGAATACAGGATAAGAGAGGGAAGCCAGAAGGATGACAGAACAATAGTACTGTGATTCTGTATAATAAAAGCCCCCCAACCCCGGAAACAACAACAAACAAGAAACAAAAAGCAAAAAAAAACAACAATAACAACAACCCCCCCCCAACAACAATCAAACAAACTACAAAACAAAAACAACAATATCATATTTTATCATATTATATTGGCTTTTGCATCTTGGCAGACGGTAGAAAAGCAGTTTACATAATACCACTTTGGCTTTGAGGTAGACACAGAGAAAGCAGAATACCCAAGTACTATAACTTCCTTTTCTTCAGATCCTGTCTTCATTAATGTCTCTCGTACTCAGAAGGAGAGACAAGGTCAATGAGTTTGGAATTAAGGAATGTGTGCCTGACTATTTTACAGGTATGCTTTTATGTACATTTTCCTGGTTGGAATTTTCTTTTAAATAAAAAAAAAATACTAAGGTACCTGCATTGTGGTTTATTCTTCTACGAGTTCCAATTATCGAAGGATCTTTAACGTGTGCAACATGCACACGGAAATTAACAGAATTGATAAACAGCATTGATAGTCAAGTGACTGCTCATTACAGACCAGTCTGTGGCGTTGATAGCGTTATGGTTAGGCTACCAGACTCGTAATCGTGAGATTGCGGGTTTGGGAGTTCGAGTCCTCAGCTCGGTCCGACGTTGTGTCCTTGGGAAAGGCACTTTACACGAATTTCCCAATTGCCTGGGTCCTTTCGGAGATGGACGTTAAACTCGGAGGTCCCGCCACTTAAAAATCTAACAGTGTTGATAGGGGAGTTAAACTTTTACCATTTCACCATTTCACAGACCAGTCTAGCAACATGGAACGAACCTGTGCATAAAACTGAAGGTGTTCCGTCACTGTGAGCCCGTCGAAAAGAATGTTGTGTTGTGGACACAGCCCTAGACTGCCGCGTACTCCTTCAATGTCAGTTCTGACGTCATAACCGTTGATCACAGCAGTGCCTGAGCTAGGCGGGGTGAAACCTGGATGTTTGATTGGGATTGCGAGAGAAACAAGATGCTATTTCGTGAAATGTCATGTCGGTGTTTTACTTTAACCGTGTGTCTGTCGGATTGGTCAAGTACTTTTTTTGTAGCGTTTTAGTTATGTTATCAACAACTGGCATTACGATTGATGCTTCTGTAATAAGTAAAATAGATACTATTGATAAAATCTGAAAAACTCTGGAAGACAATAAGAATTAACTTGCTTTAAAAGAAAATGTGTAACCCTAAGTTGTTGGATACATGGTTGAAGTCGAACGATATTATTTTTATAGACAGGCTCTTTCTTAGCGATTATAGATTTAAGAAAATTAAATTAAGAGAAAATAAAAGCCAAAATATTAGATATCTGTATAAAAAATGAATCTTAATCATGTAATATGACCAAACTAGAATATACGAAACACTATTTTGCTACCATCTCCCTCCGAGCGTTACAAAACTCTGCCTTTGATTGTTGTATGACTGACGTAGAAATAAATACTATTTTTGTGTCCCTTGCACATTTCTATGATATTGACGTCATCTGATTAGTAGGGAAATGTGCGTATGATAGTGTACAATAGTGTATTACGTACATAATTGCTCTAACATGTAACTGTTACATAGATGTTCAAGATAATTGTAGATCTCGTTTATGAAGGATCTCAGAGCAATGATGATTTTTGAAATGACGGTGGTGGTGGTGGTGATAAGTGATGATGTGGAATGGTGTTTATGTATATTATAATTATTAAGAAGACATGCTTTTGTTAGTTGAGGTTTTTTTTTGTTAAAAAAAATGTCAGCGTTAGTTCTATCTTCCTCTGCTCTAATGAATCTCGAAGAATGTGGCACCCGGTATCCCGTTCCCTATTGGAACCATCTTTAATGTCACCGTGAAGTTTCGAAATGGTGGGCACAGTCTCTTGCAGGCCAAGACAAGTGAAGAGAGTACCTTAGTAGGTAGGCAGTACAGTGGCAAATATGTTGGGGATTTCGTAAGGGAAATAAATACTATTCATCGCATTTAAATGTTTATATCCATTCTTTTATACGTTTTCCCCCCTTGATTTCTAATGACTAGTCTGAAATCTCCAGGTTAAAAAAACCCAGTGATATTATCTTGTAGTTTAAAGAAATATTACATGGATTTACAAAAGTTTTATTTCATCTAAGCCCGTAAAGTGTGTTAAGCAATATCGCATAGCATTTCAGGGGGACTTCTCTTAAGTGTATCCATGAAACATTAAGACTAAGTTTGAAATAACATAATAATGATAATAAATAGCATTCGTTTAGCACACATCCCAGCTCCACAGCTCGCTCTATGCGCTTTACACTATGTTATTACTTCAGCAGACCACAGACCACCCAGAAACATTCCCAGCTCCCTGGGAAGCATATAGTACAAGCAGCTGATTAAGCGCTGAAACACTAACAAACTGACATCATAAATGCACGATTATAATTATTTTCTGTGTTCTGCAATTGTGAAAGCCTAATACGTGGTGATAATTTAGTCTTAAAATTGTACAGTTTGTTACCTTGCCTTTATAAATCTAACTTCGCTTATTTTGTTTTGGTAAATGTTTTACGGCCCCCGCAACTGCATATTTTAAGGTGTTTTGATTATAGGAGGGCACGTGGCTCATCTCCGTGTGGTGGTGAAGCGCCTAACTCCCTAACGTTCAAATACTTTTCGAGCTGGAGAAAAATGTTGCAAACCCGCCACCCCCACCCCACCCAAAAAAAACCCCAACAACAAAAAAACAAAAACAATAACAAAAACCAAAAACAACAACAACAAAAAGTAAAGAAAAAAACAGAGAAAAATGAACAACATGCCCAACTAGTCTTTCTTTTTTTTGGGGGGGGGTTCTTTTTTCATTTTTTTTTCAGGGCACAGTGTACACAATATATTTTCCAAATCTGGTACAGTACTCGTGAACTGAAATGGACAATAATCTTTCTAACACAACATGGCAAGGACTTTCAAGAACTTACACGTCCAAGGGAAATAACCTCACCTGTCAACATAGACATTGTAGTTGTCTTTCCTGCGCCGTTGTGTCCAAGTAACACAGTTATCTGCCCCTGATACATGTTGAGAGTTGTGTTCTTCACTACCACTTTCTCGCCGTATTTCTGTGAAAGAATGAATATTATCATGATTCTGTTAATGTTAACGAATCATGTTAAATGCGAGACATTAATTATTCCCCTGACATCTCGGTGGAAAAAAGCTTGTTTTCCTGTCGATCAAAAAAATCTACAGTTTTTTTTTTGGGGGGAGGGGGTTTAATGTAAGTCTTTTTACACCGTCATCGACACAATCTAGGTAATTTAGGAGGCGCACTTTGATCTTCATCGTGCCTGTCACAGCCAACCCGGGCTGAGAGGAATACTACAACATAGCAGAAAGGCTGGGGTATTCGATAAAATTCTCGAATCGGAAATGGAACTCGGGTCTCCTGAGTGCAACGGCGAAGCGCTTAACTGTTACAGGACAGATGCAGGTACACTTGATTTAACATAAAAATACTATTTCCTTAAGCATTCATTCAGTACGCCCTGCGACACAGAGACCGATCCAAAACGTTCAGTACGACGTAGCTAGTCCGTGAATGTCTGACGATGACTATTATTACATCCATAGAGGAAAATATTTCTCTACAAAAATAAAAAAAACTTGAAGAATTAAAGGAAACGATGACTTGTGGCTTCTGCTGCGGCCGATGAGAGCAATTCCGGCCGAGAAAGGTTTGCCACATTTTGAACATTTAAAGGCTCCACTCTCACTTTGATGTGTGCAGTTTGCAGGGTTCTCTTTTGGTTTCAGTATTTCTTATTCGTGAAGACTCGTATGATTTGCTGCTCACTGTGACTGCTGCTCTCCAGCTGGGTCTGTTAGGAGCAAGGCTCTCTCATGTCGAAGGATTTCTGTTTAAGTCCTTCAGAGACAGTTTCAGTATGATACGTCGCTAATAACACCTACAATTACTCATAATGCCATAAGGCCATCCTCCGCATCGTGAAGAACATCGTCATCATGATACTCAGTATTTGTTATCATCATCATTGTTGTTTAGTACATGAAAATAAGTATACGGAAAACGGTGGGCGGGGGGTGGGGGAAGTGTGGAATTTTATGGTACTATTTAAATTGTCAATGTTTTGCCCCTTTCGGACTTCATTAGGATCAAGATCCACCACCCCCCTTTCCAAAAATAACACAAAAAAATCAAACCAAAATAACAGAAAACAAACACAAAAAAACAACAAAAACAACCCAAAAATCCCAAAAACAAACAAACAACAAACAAACAAAAAAACAAACAAAAAACAAAACAACAACAATAACAAACTACAAAAACAAAAAAACAAAAGAGAAGAGGCAAATAAGAACAACAACAAAAAACCCCAAACAAACCCAGAAAGGCTCACTCTTCATCGATAGTAGAGAAGGGAAGGAGAATCTGGAGTAACTTTCTATCCATGAATATAAAAAAATGATACCTTATATTATTGGTTACAAAAACCGCTCTTCGTTTCACTTCGCTGAGCCTTCTTCTCTAGGACTGATTGAGGGTTATAATCGTCATGATTATCATCATCATCATCATCATCATCATCATCATCATCATCATCATCATCATCATCATCATCAT
>NW_004797995.1:203311-205068 GCF_000002075.1 Aplysia californica | reverse complement strand
GGGGGTTACCTTAGGTTCTTTTCAAGAGTCGAAAAAAAACTGATCATGATTATTAACCAAAATGGTTCTACTTGTGTTAAGTATATTTCTCGAGCAAATTGTAGCTTGAATAATGCAAGAGAGGTTAAGAATCCAGGAGAAATAAAAAGGTAAGCTAGGTGTCAGCCTGTCTTTGGGCTAGCGTCTGGATCAAAATTGCGTTTCTTAGCTGCGATAAACCGGTGTCGGTTAAGCTTTTTTTACATTTGCAGGAAGAAGTCATGAGTTCTTTTTCCGAGAGGGGAACATTTTGTTTGTTTGTAGGTTGTTTTCTTGTTTTTTGTGGTTTGTTTGTTTGCTTTTAATTAAATCAGTTTTCTCTGTCTTTCTACCATGGCAATGTATCTAAGAGGCAGGGCCGAAACAATGGTATGGATGGCGATGCAATACGTTCATTCATATTTCGTATATAGCACCCCCCCTCCTAATCAAACAAAAAATCTCCCACAAAATAAAACGACAGGCAATCTCACCGCAGGGCTCTCGTGGTCTAGAGGATACGGTTTTGCGCCTTTCATTCCATAGGTCCTTGTTCGTAACCTGACATATTAATTTTCTTCTTTCACCCCTTTCCAGTTCTGTAACCATATTCTGTAGTCTGCTTTCGCCTCCACGTTTTGCCCCCCCCCCCCCCCCCCCTTACGCCCCATCCTTTGGGCACCGGACTCTTTCTGCTGCCTTTCTACTGCTATTCCTTTGCTCTTTCTAACTGCTGTCCTTCAACCACACCCCTGATCTTAGGGTAGGTAAGATCTAACACCTATCCTTCTGAGGTATAAACGAGAAAGCTCGGGTGTCCTGTGTGTAAGTTGTCCACATTAAAGATCCCTTGGTAATCCAAAAATCGATTAGAACAGGCTTCAGCCACCACCCGAGTACAATTCAAAATTGTTTCATGCGTCCAGCAGTCTCATATGACCTTATGCAGTTGAGAGCACCGTTAATAAATGCTTACCAAAACAAAACGAAACAAAAAAATCTCACCATGAAGGGAAAGTGTAGGGGACGAGGGACGCCGTAGTCTCCAGGATACACGTTGTCCATGTACCACGTGATGGTCATATAGATGGCTGCGTCCACCAGCAACATAATCATAGCATCAGTGATACTGTAGGTGCCGTCCGCCGTGGGAGGGTCATTCATGTTGGAGAACTTCGCGCCCGCTCCTACAGGAATAAAGCCACTTGCTTTGTATAGTTTCTATAATTGTGTTTGCTTTTTGTTGTTAATAAAACAGAAGTAAAATTTTTAAAAAATATATAAATAAATAAAAAAGTATATACATATAATATATATAATATAGAATATGCATTTCTAAAATAACAAATTCTATTATAATTTTTATTTTATTATTTATTTCTTGAGGTATACAGTGGGAGTGTCACACATATTTAACTTACCGCTGCACCACCAGGCATAATTAAGGAGTGCTCTTCTATTAGTATGTTAAAAAAAAACAACAGCTGAAGCATTTCTTTTTCACAAGTGCATACCTGTCAAAACGATTAACTGTTATACATGCATACGTGTATGCACGATCGTGAGATTGAGAGAGAGAGAGAGAGAGAGAGAGAGAGAGAGAGAGAGAGAGAGAGAGAGAGAGAGAGAGAGAGAGAGAGAGAGAGAGAGATTGTGTTAGTGTGAGAAAAAAAAGGGGTTTAGAGTAAGGAGTGGACGATGGAAAAGGTCAGCTAGGCCTACGTGCTTCATGCAATAAA
>NW_004797995.1:201614-202721 GCF_000002075.1 Aplysia californica | reverse complement strand
CTTCTTCTTCTTCTTCTTCTTCTTCTTCTTCTTCTTCTTCTTCTTCTTCTTCTTCTTCTTCTTCTTCTTCTTCTTCTTCTTCTTCTTCTTCTTCTCAACAGGTTGGTTGTGGATCAATAAAGAAGAGTGCATCGTTGACGAACGACATAATAATATACAAAACCCCACTGTCTAGTTGGTTGTAGATGCGTCATCTGTATATTCTATTTGTGAAAGTTCGTCACTTTGGTAGCCTTAAACTTCCGAACTACTTAATTTTCGAATCTGAAGAAAAAAATTACGGTGCACAGTTATATTAAGGAGTCTGAAGTCACTGTTGTTCAATTTTCAGTTTTTCGTTAGTTTCGTTTAAATATAATCTTTGGAAAGTCCGTCTTCTAAAACGCCAATATAAAAAGAAGTGAGGCTTCCGTTCACAAGCAGTGCGCACTGGTTCCACAATGACTTGACGATCGGTTCTTTTGAGTCAGTTCATGGAACGGGTACCCAGCTAGTCATAAATGTTTGTGGTACTTATATCTCGTTTTTTTTTGGGGGGGGGGAGGGAAGGGCAGATGGTTGCTTATTTATTTATTTATTTATTTTTAGCTCGCAGCTAGATATTTTTGCCCACAGATCTATGACAATGAAGTTTCCTCTGACTGTTGCCCGTAAACAAGAAAAAACAATTGCTACTCATGTTTCCTTTTTGTTCTTTGAAAGTTTCTCCTTTAAAAAAAAAAAGCCTTGAAAACAAAATCAGCATGACACATCTTTCGAGTTAAAGGTGAAAAAATCCCAGCCAAAAAATATAATACATGTAATAATAAAATCTGAAGTTCATGTTGTAAGGGAAGCCTAGTGATGCTTTTTTCTCTATCAGTCTGTTTAGAAATAGTTATGTCCCTTAATTTCTTTCTAACATTTTTAGCCGCTTGCGCAACAGAAAGTGCACCTCTTAAAAATAACATAATGAAATTCATCATGAAAGTATATACATTTTAATGCATCTGTCTGATTCTTCTCTATGTGTATGTGTGAGTGTTAGTGTCTGTGTATGTGTATGTGTATGTGTGTGTGTGTGTGTGTGTGTGTGTGTGTGTGAGTGTTAGTGTCTGTGTATGTGTA
>NW_004797995.1:199453-201274 GCF_000002075.1 Aplysia californica | reverse complement strand
GAGAGAGAGAGAGAAAGAGAGAGAGAGCGAGAGAGAGAGAGAGAGAGAGAGAGAGAGAGAGAGAGAGAGAGAGAGAGAGAGAGAGAGTAACAATTCCTGTTGTCATTAGAACTTTCAAGTCAGTTTGCTGATTGAATATCTATTATTAGAATGTATCACCATGATAAACAGAAATTGAAGACAACATTTCTTGTGAAGAAAAAATGAAACATAGTGCATTATTGTATATTTTCTTTATACACGTATATTATTTTTTTCGCCGTCTCTGTTAATATTCTGGCATTTTGAGACTTATCAGACTGGCTCAAGTCTTCTTGAAGAATCAGCGAACATTTTGTTTACAATTATTCGAAACTCATTTTAGAATAAATTCTGAAAAAATGTATTGGTTCAGTCGAAAAAAAAAAGATACGGGTAGAATAAGTGAAGCTAGTGGTATACATAGTATTATCATCATCATTATCCAGAGCCAGATCTGCGGCAAACATCGGGATCATGGTTCTACATTCCTTCCTTTGCTCGGATGCTCTTAAAAAAGCTACGTTTCCCTGATCTTTCCCCATTAGCATTTGTTTAGGTTCCCTAAATAGGTTGCTCTGGGTCTACCCCAGCCTCGTTTGCCTTCAATTTTGCAAATGAGAGCTAGATATTCAGGACCTTTATTTCTATTCAGGTGTCCCCAAAACGGCATTTCTCATTTCTTGATTGTTTTTAATAGTGTGAGTCCCAAGTGGGCATCATCAAGCACTACCTCATTTGATAACTTTTCCTTCCTGGATATTCTCAGCAGTCTCCTAAGAAACCACATTTCTGTTGCTTCTATTTTATGTTTACTATCTTTAGTGATTGTATTAATACAACACGGGCAAATTGAATGTATAGTGTTCTATGGGTGCTGGGGTAATATGAAAAAAAAGCATAAAATGTGTCACGACCGGTGGAATTAGGCGCTCGTCAATTTTGTGGGTATTTTTTTATTGGGGGGGGGGGGCACGGAGTTATTAGTATGAAATTAAAGCCTGTTCTATTGCCTTGCGTTTATATAAAGTAATGTTCATCTTTCTTGAATAGAAATCTAGATGATTATTTTAGACCAAAAGGGGTTGAGTCACCTGGTTTCAGAAGTAATATTAGCGAGAAAATAACACCCAAAGCGTGGTGACTTCCATAGACTGGGTATACGTAGAAACTGCAAATTTATTTTTTGCACCTTTGATCAATATTTTCCAGTATAATCCACTAAAGAATGTGTTTTTAAATTGGCTTTAAAGGAGCTGAGCATAAAAAAGTATCCAAAAAAATCACCTTAGCCTCCGAGCAGAAAATATTAATGTCGGTTTCTTAAACTTCATTATTTCAACGAGCGTCTGATTTCCCCACGATGCAGCACAAATGTTGATAAAGTTGACAACACGGCATTCAAGACACTGACCTGTTCCCTCGTAGTCCCCTAAAGCATCACTGGCTAATGCCATCGCCATGTTGAGGTCAAGGCTTATCACCATCTTGGTCGTGTGGCTCATGTCGTTGTAATCGTCCCTAAAGATCATGTGAGGGACGAAAATTCCGAAGAATACAATTCCTGAGACTGCTGCTCCTACGTTCGCTGTGAGGAATCCGTGGAAAAAGTGCAGGTTTTGTGAAAGGCAATATCAGTACGAAGCAATAAAATACGTCTGTTTATCTATCTATAAATCAATTTATTTACTATGTTTGTGATATATACAGAGAGAGAGAGAGAAAGAAAGAGAGAGAGAGAGAGAGATAGATAGATAGATAGATAGATAGATAGATAGATAGATGGATATATAGATAGATAGA
>NW_004797995.1:196753-198453 GCF_000002075.1 Aplysia californica | reverse complement strand
AGAGAGAGAGAGAGAGAGAGAGAGAGAGAGAGAGAGAGAGAGAGAGAGAGAAAGAGAGGGAGAGAATGAGGGAATTAGGAGATGGAGAGAGAGTCACTCGGACTCACCTTTCTGTGTGAAGGTACTGATCATGAAGCAGAAGGAGGTCACTGCGAGCGTATAGCACAGCATCAAGAGCATAAACACGCTGAAATCCGATTTTGGAAATACGTCTGCTATCTGTGGGAACACATATAGGGCTAATTGTGACGGTCTGGGGAATACATATAGGGTTAATAGTGACGGTCTGGGGAATACATATAGGTTTAATTGTGACGGTCTGGGGAATACATATTGCGTTAATTGTGACGGTCTGGGGAATACATATAGGGTTAATTGTGACGGTCTGGGGAGTACATATTGTGTTAATTGTGACGGTCTGAGGAATGTTTAGGGTTTATTTATATAAGGTTCATCGTGACGGTTTGGGCATGCATATAGGGTTAATTGTGACTGTCGGGGCATACATATAGGGTTAATTGTGACTGTTGGGGCATACATATGGGTTTAATTGTGACTGTCGGGGCATACATATTGTGATGTAATTAGGGTTAATTGTGACGGTCTGGAGAAAAAATATAGGGTTAATTGTGACAGTCTGGAGAATAAATATAGGGTTCATTGTGACAGTCTGGGAAACACCTATAGGGTTAACTCTAACGGTGTAGGTATACATATAAGGTTAATTGTGACGGTCTGGGCATACAATAGGGTAACTTTTGACAGGGGGGATTTGGTTGGGAGTTGGCAATGGGTAGGGGATGTTGGGTTGGAGCAGGATAATATGTGAGGCAGCGTGGTGGAATCAGGCTCTCGTCAAAATAATCAAAATGAAGAAACAGGCATTCTTCCGCAGGTTCGTGAATTTGTATCAAATTTCTGTTTTTTTGGCTCAACACCTTTCATGCATATTAAAGAACTCATTTCTGTGTGGATTGTTCATGAAAAGCACAAAAAAATGTAAATTTTCAGTTACCACGGATTCTTAAGCTAAGCAAATAACTAATTTTTAGCGATCATTTTCTCACTAATTTTATCTCCGAAAACAGGTGACCCCCACCTCCTTCTTTCGCAAATATCTCAACTTGTATTCAAGATAAATTCAAGGCAAAAAACAACAATTTGATAAAAATTCATAAACTTGAGGAAAATTGCGAGTTTCTTCACTTTGATTATTTTGACGAGAGCCTGATTCCAGCGCGCTGCCTCACATATGGTATTGCATGTAAATACCGAACCATGTGTATTTGATAGTATTTACACCTTATGCAGAACAATGTATCAAATCACAAAACTAAACCATATGGGAAAGGAAAGAAATGAACTGATCATGATGGTGACGTTTCATTTTCGCGCCAACTTTTCTGATCAAACGATTTTACATTCTTGTGTTTGTTTGTGTGTCTTTTTCGTTTTTTTGTTTTTTAATGTAAGTTTATGTTTTTCAAAGAGCGAAGCTTTTTAAAAAAAATATTTAGGCAGTGGTGTGTAATAAAAAAGGGGCATACTTACCTTCATAATCGCGGAGTAGATTAAGATTGCCATAATTTGAAAGAGCATGCTTGTCAAGAACCATGATATCCATAATGAACTGGATTTAAGTCCCATCAGCTTCATTGATTCCTGAAAGAGAGATATAATAATGTTGATAATAATAATAA
>NW_004797995.1:194515-196653 GCF_000002075.1 Aplysia californica | reverse complement strand
TCCACCCTGTTTTTTAGTTTCCCTAGAGAACATTTAATACAAACTAACCTATGGAGAGAGAAAGGACGTCTGTGGTGCGTTCTTTCGCGCACTTTCTATCAAGACTTACATCTGTGTTGTGGGGCTTTCGTTTTTGTTTTTATAAAGTTAGTTTCAAAGAGCGAGCTCTTAAAAAATATTAGCAGTGGTGGTAATAAAAAAGGGCATCTTCCCTCATAATCGCGAGTAGATGAAGATGCCATAATTTGAAGAGCAGCTTGTCAAGACCATGATATCCATAATGAACTGGATTTAAGTCCCATCAGCATCATTGATGCCTGAAAGAGAGATATAATAATGTTGATAATAATAATAATAATAATAATAATAATAATAATAATAATAATAATAATAATAATAATAAAAACAATAATAATAATAATAATAATAATAATAATAATAATAATAATAATAATAATAATAATAATAATAATAACAATACGACGACGACGACGACTACTACTACTACTACTACTACTACTACTACTACTACTACTACTACTACTACTACTACTACTACTACTACTACTACTACTACTACTACTACTACTACTACTACTACTACTACTACTACTACTACTACTACTACTACTACTACTACTACTAACAGTGGCAATAATAATAATAATAATAATAATAATAATAATAATAATAATAATAATAATAATATTAATAATAATAATAATAATAATAATAATAATAATAATAATAATAATGATAATAATAACAACATTAAGAACAACAAAAAGAAAACACAGAAAAAAAAATAATAGTGAAAATAATAAACATTTGTATAATGCATGTCTCTGTTTTTTAAGCAAGATTTGTGTGCTTAACAAACTATGGTATTGCCTTTCAAAAGGCTTGTGACCCTTCTAATACGCTTATCCGTTATAAAACAACTTTATGAGGCAAAATCCAAATATAGAAAGCGAGAGTCTATAGTCAAGTTTAGCGATGAGCACATTTGTTTCTGGTGATGCAGCATCTTCTCATAATTGGTGCTTGGGAAGGACTTCCGCAACGAGCGACCACCCAAAACAAACACAATGAAGAGGGACCTAACTCTAACACTAACCCTGACCCTGACCCTAACCCTAATCCTAACCCAAACACTAGCCCTAATCCTACCCTTAACCCTAACCCTAACCCCAACTTTAACTCTAACCCTAACCCTAACCTTACCCTAAATCTAACTCGAACTCATACCCAAACCCAAACAATAAACGAAAACCCAGCCTTAACCAAAGACCCTGACCCTCTATCTATTTCACAGTGGTCGCTCGTTATGAAATCCCTACAGTTGCGTGTTTTATCAGGTATTACACTTTTTAAAAAAAATAACGAATGATCACTGTGAAATAGATAGAGGGTCAGGGTCTTGGGTTAAGGCTAGGTTTACGGTTATCGTAAAATTTGTATCGTAATTTCTAATTTTTAAAAAACCCAGCACATAGAACGAATATTATTCCTGAAGGCATGCGACATGTACATCACGTAAAAATGTCTCGGGCAAACTTTACAGGTACCGTCAGCAAACATAACATGTCCATTGTTTCCCAGGAATTGAAGAGAGCGTTCAGAAGAGAGCATGATGGTCTTAGATCATGGATCGTTGACAAAAATGCAATCAAAGGCTCATACCCCCTCCCCCCCCCCCCAGATCCACCGACTTCTTTGTATTGAAAGATCTTGTCAGTTTGTTAGTGTTTGAGCGCTTAATCGGCTGCTCGCACTGTATGCTTCCCGGGAAGCTGAGAATGTTTCGGGGTGTTCTATGGTCTGCTGGGGTAATAATATAGTGTAAAGCGCATAGAGCCAGCTGTTGAGCGGGGATATGCGCTATACAAATGCTATCTATTATTATTATTATTATTATTATTATGTAGTAAACATATTATTATGTTTCCTCTTGGTCATTTGGAAAGAGGGGGGGGGGGGGGTCTGTTCTTGAAGACGAGCCCGGCACACCCAGTTCCGAAAATTATGTGAGGCATCGTGATGAAATCAGGTGCTCGTCAAAATAATCTAATTGAAGAAGCAGGCATTCATTTGCCAATTTGGTACTTTTTATCGAACAGCAAACAAAGAAACAAACA
>NW_004797995.1:192277-194415 GCF_000002075.1 Aplysia californica | reverse complement strand
CAAACAAATCAACAAAAGAACATTCCCCCAACCCCCAACCCCAACCCCACCCCCCCCCCCAAAAAAAAAACCCAACAAAAAAACCCTCACTCTAACAAACGTCTCGTTATCCCAGTCTCAGAAATGCTCAATGTTCCAATTTTATAAATAAATAAATACATAAAATAGATATATAAATTACTAAAGCTCGCTGTCCCTATGTGCAGCCCAAACACAGACCCGCCCTACACATTCACAAAACAAGAATAACTGACCAGAGAGCGATAGGAAGGCCCAAGAAAAGGTAGATTGAGGGAGCAAAGGACAACTTAAAATCTCGTAATTTCTACTTTTAGAGGCTTTCAAATTTGCCAAGACTTGTTGTCTGTACCACCCTGTAAACCATACGCTGTAAACGGCAGATTAACTCTTTGGGAACGTAATGGGTACAACCGATTAGCAGCATAGCAAAGACAACATTTGGGCACACAATTTCGAACCATTATACACAAATCAGAAACATAATAAGTTTGCATATTTCATAGTATGCCTGGTGTTGCCTGCCTCCTTAAGTTTCAGATAAAGACAATAGATACGAACTATCTGTTTGAATAATGAAGTTAGCAACCCCCCCCTCCTCCCCCCAAAAAAGCACACAAAAAACAGCGCATCTTCTAGAGTTGTCGAAAGACTAAAATGCGTTTTTAATGAGTTAAGTAAAATCAGCAAGCAAGTTAGTAATGTTTGACAACCCCATCGACATCGCTAAGAAACTGTAGGGAGTGTGCTACTTTGTTCACCTCTATCAGGGAAAGCCTGGGAGTGGGATACACCATTCAACATTCAAACAGACCAAAGGAGATGCTCGTAAAAAGACAAACAAACAAAAAAGCACCCCCCCCCCAAAAACAAAAAAAAACCCAAACAAAAAAAAACAACAAAAAACAAAAACAAAGAACAAACATACAAACAAACAAAATAAAACAAACAAAACCACCACAACTCCCAAACCTTTTTTACTGTGGAATTGAAATATAGCCTAAAAGCCTAATCACAAGCACCACAAATAGCGGCCGAGTTGCCCTGTAAAAGAACAAAAGTAGGTAAATTGCTAATGTTTTCGTTCTAACTGACTCATTAATACACATTCCCTAAAGGGGGATATTATAAGATAGCTATAATTTGTCGCATGACGGTTTATATTATTAACATGTTCTTTTGCACAGTAGAATTATAGATGGGCTGATTTACCAATGTCAATGCTCATACTGTGGCAAAACAACATAGGGGGAACTGCCGCTTTTTCTTTCCCCATCCTTACTATCGTCATTTTTTCCTCTACTGCTTTTGTATGTGTGTCACTCTCTTGTGAACTGCTATTTTGGAAAGGGAAAGGGGGGGGGGGGGACTTGATAGTCGAAGCAGACTTTGTGCTGATGAGGCTAAAGAGGTGAGCAGAGTAAGCCTGATTCCTCGTTTGGACTTCTGTGTTTACATCCACCCCTTGGCGCCCATATGAACTTATTGTGCAGTTGCGAGCGTCTTAAAACCTTATTGGGGATGCCCACATATGCGATCGGGTCGGGTCTGGTCGGGCCGATCGGGTACTCAGGGCAAGCCACATTGAGGGCGCAAAGCGGCCATCGTGGCACAAACCGATCGACTCGGTCGGTGACATACAAAAACAAACGCGCTTGTTTTCAGGCCTGCGAATTGCGCGATCGGGTGGTTTGCAGCCAATCACAAGGCTGAGTCACAAGTCCATTTGACCCATGAATACATTAGCTAGGCTTACAGTACTCTGGGAATTCTCGATTTCGGTCTCACGCCTTAGACCATCTTCTCACTTCTCGCCACAGCGGGTGTGGAGCGCTCAGAGGCCTAGAGGAAGAAGAAGACGAATAAGAAGGAGGAGGAGGAGCATTACAGAGGGAGGGTGGTCAGAGTGACAGGGAGTGAGAGAGATAAGTTGAGATATATATGCAAAGACCTAGCAATGTTTACATTGTTAGATTTAGGTCTCTGATATATATGGGAAGTGAGAAATAGACAAGGAAGGAGAGAGACACTAAAGCAAGCAAGCAAGCAAGCAAGCAAGCAAGCACTCACGCTCACACGCGCGCGCACACACACACACACACACACACACACACACACAC
>NW_004797995.1:188145-192177 GCF_000002075.1 Aplysia californica | reverse complement strand
AGAGGTGAGCAGAGTAAGCCTGATTCCTCGTTTGGACTTCTGTGTTTACATCCACCCCTTGGCGCCCATATGAACTTATTGTGCAGTTGCGAGCGTCTTAAAACCTTATTGGGGATGCCCACATATGCGATCGGGTCGGGTCTGGTCGGGCCGATCGGGTACTCAGGGCAAGCCACATTGAGGGCGCAAAGCGGCCATCGTGGCACAAACCGATCGACTCGGTCGGTGACATACAAAAACAAACGCGCTTGTTTTCAGGCCTGCGAATTGCGCGATCGGGTGGTTTGCAGCCAATCACAAGGCTGAGTCACAAGTCCATTTGACCCATGAATACATTAGCTAGGCTTACAGTACTCTGGGAATTCTCGATTTCGGTCTCACGCCTTAGACCATCTTCTCACTTCTCGCCACAGCGGGTGTGGAGCGCTCAGAGGCCTAGAGGAAGAAGAAGACGAATAAGAAGGAGGAGGAGGAGCATTACAGAGGGAGGGTGGTCAGAGTGACAGGGAGTGAGAGAGATAAGTTGAGATATATATGCAAAGACCTAGCAATGTTTACATTGTTAGATTTAGGTCTCTGATATATATGGGAAGTGAGAAATAGACAAGGAAGGAGAGAGACACTAAAGCAAGCAAGCAAGCAAGCAAGCAAGCAAGCACACACTCTCTCTCTCTCACACACACACACACATACACACACACACACACACACTCACACACACACACACACTCAGGCACACAGAGGGAGACAGAGAGAGGGAGTGCGGGAAGTCTAAGAATACGGTAGGCCTAGATCTACTCAATGTAATCACGGGCCAAAGGTTCAGCCAATCGTAGCCCGGTTTACGTCCTCTGTGTAGTCGCATGTATGTTAAAGGTTTCTCTACTTAAACTTCCAGGTCGTCGGGTACAACCGCAGCAGAGTTGTAGTGTGCACTGAAACCGCCAGAAGGCGACCCGACCCGATCTGCGTTCGCTAGTGGGCACCCCCTATTACTAAAACTAAATAAATGCACATTTCTGAGTATCGTTTTTCCCCCGTGCCAAGTGTAGAGCAGCGACCCTTGATATCCTCGTAGGGAGTTGCTATAAGTGCACAGTAAAGATAATGGGAGGAAGGTTGGGTGGAAGACGAGAATCAACAGTTTAGTTTAGTATAGTTTCAGCATGAGTTTTACGGCACTTTCAACCAAGTAAGCTCGTCGTGTAAGTGATAAGGATAAGAGTGTTACAAGAGAGTGGGAAGATACAAAAGGAAGGGAGATAAGGACGATAGATGTTTGATGGAAAAAAAAAAGTAGCAAACCACACTAAAGCACCCGCAAACCACCCGCTGTCAGGAGGTGAGAGGTAATCTTACGCTATTAAGATCTTACCTTGAGTCTCTTTTCTTTTTCATATACGATGGATTTTGTAAATTGAACAACAGTCAAGATGAACGACATCACGAGGTATAAAGCGAGTTGTTGCTGTAGAATGTAAAGCAAAATACAATCATATAAGAAGGTGTGAATGTTTGTCTTTTTTTCTTTTTCTTTTTCTTTTGATATTATCGTGTTGTCGTTGGAGACGGGTGTTTGTTTTTCGTTCATTATTTTTTTGCTGTTTTAAAAAACAACTGTTTAATTGTGCTATATAATTTAAATTTCATTTTCTTGTTATGTTTTGTAATTTTTTTTCCTTGTTTTATTTTACTAGCGAGTTGGGATCTGTTCTGTTTATTTAAAAAAAAAAATATTGTGTATTTGTTTTGGGATTTTAATTTTTCAAAGTTTTTATATATTTGGAGGGGTGGGGAGGGGGTGGAGGCATCATGACGAAACGGTTAAAGAAAGTTACAATATTGAAGAGGTTTCAAGTCAGTTTGAGGTTATTTCGAGATAAAAGCAAGAAACAGAATGGAAATCCGCACGATATTATATAAGCCTCCTACCTAACCCTTACCCTATCGCTATCCATAGCCCTAACTCTAACCCTAACCCTAACCCTAACCCTCACTCTCACCCTAACCCTAAACCTAACCCTCACTCTCACCCTAACCCTAAACCTAACCCTCACTCTCACCCTAACCCCAACCCCAACCCTCACTCTCACCCTAACCTTAACCCTAACCTTAACCCAAACACCAACCCTAACCCGAACCCTAACTCTAAATCAAACCCTAACCTTAGACTTGACCCTAACCATAGTCCTAACTCTAGTCTTAACCCTAACCGTCTACCAGTTTCATAGCGACCACTGACTTGTTACGGAATTTTTCCACTAAATTAAATGAAAATGTTGGATGGTTTTCTTTAAATCAGACTTCTGGCCCTTTCAAATTATTGTGTAGTCTCCCCTGAAGTGTTTCGTCAAACTTAAAACTCAATTTTAAAACCAAATTTTTTCACTTAGACACTTTATTTTCCTGACCCTTTCAATTCAATCTTTCAGTCCTCAACAACGAGTCAATACCTGAATCACAACGGTCATTTCGTCGTCCACATAGGGGGGATAAGGCATGCGGTGTGTGGAGATCGTCCAGTCTTCATAAGGCTTTCCTCCCCAGTGCGATATGATTGCCTCGTCCACGAGACGGATGAAGAAAAGAACAGCCCTGTCTCTGTAGTCTGTTGAAGAAAGAATAAAAAGAGAATGAAATAAAGATATAATTTTTACGACCCCATCGTCAAAATGTAGATCTTTTAGGGGCGAATTTTGACCCTGCATGTCATGGCCAAGATTGATAGTTATTTTCTTTATCAAAAGCAGGATAGATAGACAGATTGATAGATAGATAGATAGATAGAGCGATAGATAGAGCGATAGATAGATAGATAGATAGATAGATAGATAGATAGATAGATAGATAGATAGATAGATAGATAGATAGATAAAGAGATAGAGAGATAGAGAGATAGAGAGATAGAAGTACTGATGCGTAGAGGTTCATACCATAATATAAGGTTAAACAATTAGCCACACTCTTTAAACGGGCAAAAGCTGATAGTGTTATGCTCCTGGAAAGGAGAAGAAAATATATTGGACTAGTTGAGCAGGATTTGAATATTAGAATTTCGTCTTGTTGTCCCATATTATGGTAATCAATTACACACAGGCAGCCCTTCACAGCCTTTCGTTGTCTTTTTATTCTTTATTTTCTAGGGGGGTGGGGGTGGTGGTTTGTGTTGAATTTGTTAAAATATAGAATAAAAATTAAAAAAACTAAAATGAAAGAGAATGGTACCGGGAGGGGAATCCTTAAAGATTTTGGCAGACAGTGAGAGCAGTCGGATTGTTGAATGAAGGACAATGAAATCGATACTCTATTTGGTTTTAGTTTCTCACAACCTTTGCATTGATTATTTCCCGATCAAAACCTAGTTCAAAGCCTCGCAGAAAGCAAAGAACCGGGTACATGGTTTTGTGTCTGGGTGATAGGAGGGAAACTTTTTTCTGAACTGACTTATTGGTTGTGGGCGGAATTTTGTTTCATAGATTGTGGGTGAAGTCGGAATTGTTTCTGGAATATTTTGTTCTGAGGTAAAGAGTACCAAACGTCTTCAAAATGACCTATACAGTATTGAAAAGTACGTTGAAACAGTTGCCATTGTAAATATGTTGCATCCCCCTTGACATGATTTACATACTAGGTTTCTGGACATGGCTTCTTACAGCCACTGAGGTCTTTACAGAATTACATCAATAATAATGAGCAACATCACACCAAATGTGCATTTAAATCATTATGGAGGTTTGGTGTTAATGTTTCGATTAATGCTTCATTCTGAGCGTCTTTGCTATCACTGTAAAGCGCCATGTAGAAGTTTGTCACAAGAAAAGGGAAGATTAGTGTCACAAAAGCCAGTCTTAAGCCTGCTGAGTGCATTGGGAGTAGGGAAAGAATTGCACTTGATTTACCCCAAAAGAAAATAATCATAATAATATCTCTACTCAGTAGCCGCTTGCTTTGCCAGCGTTAGAAAATCCATTGTTTGGTGAAGAATTGAAGTTAACCTGCACGCTATTGCAGTGCTACCACCCCCCCAACCCC
>NW_004797995.1:180082-187899 GCF_000002075.1 Aplysia californica | reverse complement strand
CCCCAACAAACAAACAAAAAGCATGCGTTTGCCTCTCATTCAATAAGTCACGAGTTCAAATCCAGACAGCGGCGGAAAATGTTCTCCTCTAAATAATTCTCCTTTCACCTTTTTTCTGCTCTCCAACAATGATCAGTCGTCTGTTCTTTGTCTTCACCTTCTGCCCCACCCCCTCACACCCTTTGCCCCCTCAACTGGGCTCCTGACTCTTTCTGCAGCCTTTTTACTGCTACTCCGTGGTTACTCCTTACTGCTGTCTTTCAGTCACACTCCTGATCTTATGATAGGAAAGATTTACATCTAGCCTTCTCGGATAAGGGCGAAAAAACTTTGGGGGTCCCATGTGCAAGTTGTGCACTTTAAAGGTCCATTGGTGGCCCCAAAATCGATAAAGTGGGCTTCGGCTGTCACCCACGGAAAATTGTAAAAATTCCTACCAAACTGAAAATGTAATGGTTCAAATGCGCTCATATTACCTTATGCTGTTGTAAGCGCCGTAAAACACTTACCAAAACATTTTTTTAAAGTTACAAGGTTGAAAGAGAACAGTTCATGTTTCACACAGCGTCTTGCCAACATTGACCTCCTTCGGTGATGTTGAACTACAGCAGTTAAACGATTTTACTCTAAAGGGTTAAGTTTGTCACGACCGCTGTATCGATTATTTCCTGATCAAAGCTTACTTCTCAAAGGCACACCGGAAACTGGAAGCAATGAACGCTTTAGAGGTCGAATGAAACTGGCTATAAAAAGCTTTGTCAAAGACAGCCTTGTTTTTTTATTTTGTCAATGCTTTACTTATTTTGATGTTATTTTGATTCCCTATATTATTCCAAGCCTGGGATACCTACCAAACTGTTTCGCTAGATTTCAGTTACAAAATCTAGGGATAATTTTAAAAGTTGTATTCACTTTCTAAGATTATGTTATTATATTATTATCACTATTATTATTATTATTTATTATTATTATTATTATTATTATTATTATTATTATTATTATTTAAATGTAGAAATTAAAGTTGAGTAGTTAAAATAATGCGAAGTGAAATCCCCCCCCCCTACCCCTCCCCGTCCTCCCTTTAATTTTTTCTACGAGTGTCATTATAACTGAAAAAAATAACCAGTCTAAACAGTGGGTTCGAGCCTCAGCCCGGTCCGAAGTTGTGTCCTTGGGAAAGGCACTTTCAACAAATTTCCTATTTGGCTCAGTCCTTTCGAGATGGGCGTAAAACTCGGAGGTTCCACCTGTTAAATAACCTTATAGCGTTGATGGGGGTGTTAGATCTACACCATTCCATATGCCATAGGCTAGAAAACATGTTATCAAATTAAATCTTGAGTGATCCACGAGAAAAAAGGACGAGCTCAATTTCGCTGTAGTACCTATATTTTGACAATTAGCAAGTAACTTGTAATTAAAATCACAACATTCTCACAGACACAACTGAATTTTCTACAGTTACACCAGTAAAATACGGTCGAAAAACTTTTTCATCTCAAATTACACGTGTGATGCCCATAACTTTATGCTGCTTAATATGTTGACGAATCTAGAACCATTGAAACTAACCCTCTATCTATCTATCTATCTATCTATCTATCTATCTATCTATCTATCTATCTATCTATACAGTACACCGCCCAGTCGGTCTGTCATTTTCCTGTATAACGATTTGGGAACACGTTATTTCACTAAAAATGATTCATGGGGCTCGCGAAACGTGCAGCTAGTTTTGACCGTTGCCAGTTAGTCTTCGGGTCATTTTGATCACTATAGGACTGATGAGTCAGAGGCTAATGGAATATAATAATATGTATAGAAGTGGAGCTTTTTAAAAACCAAACCAGTCAGTCCTTGGGCCAATTTGAATTGCAGATAGTGCACACTTAAGTTTACCCCACAGGACGGACGAGCATTGGGTAAAAAACCCAGAAAAAAACCCCCAAAGAAAACCCCCAACCCACTGAATGTATAAAGAGCCCTTAAGAATGATGAAGTAGGCAGAATATCAGTTAAGTGTAATTCAGATAAGTGTCTGTGTGTGTGTGTGTGTGTGTGTGTGTGTGTGTGTGTGTGTGTGTGTGTGTGTGTGTGTGTGTGTGTGTGTGTTTTCTTGTTAACTAAAGACATTTCGGCTCGTAGAGGTTAATAAAGAAAACTTTTTAGAAAATAATAAAATTGGTACTTCAATATACTATAGACGAAAAAAAAAATTCTTTCGAGATTCCTCTGCTCAACAGAGAACAGTATTGTGTGCTTTCGGTATTGCATCGTGGTGAAATCAGGCGCTTGCCTGACCAGACCTGACCATCAATGATTTATTTATAGAGGCACCAGCCATCCATGTCCAGGTGCTGTTTTAGCCTCTTTTTCCTGTATTCGGATTAATAATATCTTTTTGCCAATTTATTGGTTCCGCTTCTATGTACCCCATATCTATGGTTCTCAATCTGGAAATCGCCTATACTTCACTGTAATTGCCTCCCCCCTCCCCCCACCCCTTCTCATCACCCCTACCCCTTATAGTGTCATCATTTATGTTGTAAAAAGAAAAAAAAAGCACCCAGAACATGATAATTTAAAAAAGATGTAATAGACATCGACATTTTCTGATTTGGGTTGGACACCTTTCATATCAATTTAAAACAAGTGCCTTTGCGGATTTTTATATTGAAAACCGATAATAAAAGGCAAAACAAAATTGTAATTGTGCAGTTTTAAAAGAAGCAGCAACCTTAAAAAGGCATACAATCTTTTGCAATCATTTTCTCGCTAATTTTACCTGTGACACACATACAGCACCACCTTCTTCAATAGTGTATATTTACTTTTATTCAAGATAGATGTGCAATTTTCTCCTCAAAAACGAAGCAAATAACCAGGCTTTTAAATTATACCAATAACTCTAGATACCCGAACACTGACTAGCACCTGATTCCACCGTGTTCTGACACAAAATGCATGTTACTCGAGCTCTATAAAACTTTTAATTTTCGCCAAGCCTTATTTTCAGTACGCGATGCCAAATGTAGTCGGGCCTTCTAACTCAAGATTTCTGGTGCACGCATTTAAAAATCAACTGAATGCTCTATGTTTACCCATTTTTTAATAAGTTGAAATACCAGCAAGAACGAAGCGCTGTAATCTTTTCAACGGTACTCCAAAGCTCCTGACCTGGTTATGGTCCTGAGATTATAAGCATGTCAAGGGATCATTGACACCAACTCACTTCACGTTGAATGAATCAGAAAAAGGCCCTCAATAAGATTATAAATGGCTTTGTTTTCAGAGGAAGCTTTCAACCGCTGCCAAATACAGTCTATTTAGGATGAATGGTGCAAAAAGGCGCGTTCTTTGTCGTAGGATACAAACGCAGCCTCAATTTCGTCTTTATTGCTAGTAATCTTGTATCCTTACTGAAAATAGCTTTGCCCACTTCATGTTTTTTTTTCATGTTGTTGTTTTTTTCCTCCCTCTTATAATAATAATATTGAAAAAAAAAATGCTTGGCAAGTTCGGTCATGTCAGACAGACTATGTTTGTTTGCACTTTCCATTTTAGATCACTTCTTTGGGTCACAGACTGTTAAAAATAAGTTTATTATAAAGCTCACTTTCCTTTTCGATATCAATAGGTGTCACGCTACACCAGTTTGCCGCTGTAAGCGAGCATCATATTATTATTATATGAACGTGTTATATTAGATCCATTTCATAACTGTCTGTATCGCTTTTTAATTTATGAAATGGCGGTGTGTGTGTATGTGTGTGTGTGTGTGTGTGTGTGTGTGTGTGTGTGCGTGTGTGTGTGTGCGTGTGCGTGTGCGTGTTCATATTTAGAAAAGTAGAGAAAACTGTTATTCGCAAATCTTAATGTATCTATTTATTCCTTGAAAACAGTGGTGTCGCATTATACGCAACTGCTTTGCGAATTTCTCGAAAATAGCAGACAATGGAGAGAATAGGTACAACAATGTGCGAGATACTAAAATTGGATTAAAATATAACATAATATATTTTGTGTTTGCACATCGAACAGTGAGTTTCACGACTGCGACTGATGAACTATTCTAATCAGTTAATCTGAAAAGGAGCCATAACATATTGCTTTTGATGATAGCATTTAAAAATAATTGAAAACACATTTTAAAAAAGAAATAATAATAATAATAATAATAATAATAATAATAATAATAATAATAATAATAAGATCATAATAATAATAATACAGAAAAAATAATAATAACGATAACAAAAACACAAAAGCTTTATAGGTGTACACTTAGTATTCTACCAAAGCTATATCTGCAAGTATTCCTGGTTTTATAGTAGTTTTTTTTTAACCCCCCCCCCGCCATAGTCTAGGGCATTTAGAAGGCAGGCTTCGGTCGGTCAGGACCAACCCATGCAGAGAGGGGTACAACATTCTATGAGAAAAAAATAGAATTATCCCCATCCGAGATTCGAATTCGGGTCTCTTGCAAACAACTTGCTGCGAGACCCCAGGTTGCGCCGGTACGAAGTTTGTATAATCAAATTCCTTTTTGTGAGGCAGCGTGGTGGAATCAGGCTCTCGTCAATTTTTGGGCATATAAAGTTCTTGGTATCATCTTAAAGCTTGCTCTTTTGTCTTGCTTTCAATGAAAAAATTACCCATCCATCTTCAATAGAAGTGGAGATAATTGGATTGAAGGAGGTGGGGGTCACCTGTTAAGAGGTAAAATTAACGAGAAAATGGCCGCCAAAGCTTGGTAAATTCCAAAACTAGAGAGTCCTTGGAAACTATAAATTTATATTTTTATGCCTTTAATCAACGTTTTTAGGTGAAATCCTCAAAGGAATGTGTTTGTAAATGGACATAAAAGGTGTTTGGCTAAAAAACAGAAATTTGATAACAATTGCTAAGCAGGGAGAAAACTGCTGTTTTCTTCGATTTTATTATTTTGACGAGAGCCTGATTCCACCACACTGCCTCACATTTTAGTCCCAGCTGAGGAAATACAACCTGACAGACGGTTGTTAGACATTAATTCAAAGCTGCCTATAACATTTTAAGTCTCAACAAGTTATAAGTATCACTAACGTTTCGTTTGCTGTTCAGGAGAACTATGGAAAATCGGGACATCTTTTATTCCGTCGTCCTTCTTCTGTATTTAAATCACTTGGCGAATTACTGCGCCTTGAAGGGGACATGTTTTGCACAGATTGGTTTTGAGTTTAATGTCTTTATAAACGCAATGAGGTTATTCACGAAGCGGAACGAACCAAGCCTACGTCCATATCCGATTCACGTAAACCAAGTCGGTGGAGAGCTTTAAGAATTCCCAAAAGAAGGTCTCGGTGAAGATTTAAACTAGAATTGATCGTAACGCAGTCTGAAAAGCTATCGGGTATGTTGTTGGCTCGCCCTAGAATGTAGCTGTATCAAACATAGCAATGGAATAGTTGACAGACAGAAAAAGGGGGGGGGGGAGGATCAGGCTTGCTCTGGTTAGGGTTCTATGCTACAAAATCTCAGAGATCGCAACATTTAAAGAGTCAAACTGCACGTAACTTTTCTCATACTGAACTTATTTATATACCAATATTTTAGCATCGTTGTGTAACAAGTTGCTCGTCAAAATGTTGACATTTAAGAAACCGACATTTTTCCTACCGGTCGGCAATTTTTTTTATCGATTTACTATTTTATTTTTCACCCAACAACTTGTATTCCTGTCTGTTTTAAAAGACATTTATGTTTTGATTTTACTCTTAAAATACTTAGGACAAAGGTACAAACATGGAAAATTGCAGTTTCCAAGAGCACTACAGCTTTACAAGTCATCGAACTTTGGCGGCCATTTTCTTGTGAATTTTTCTCCTGAAATCAGGGGACCCCAGCCTCTTTCAATCGCAAATATCTCAATTTATAATCAATATAGATGCGTACTTTTGTCATCAAAAGCAAGATAAATGAAAAGCCCATAAGATTCTACCAATAACTCCGTATGCCCCAAAACTGACGAGAGCCTGATTCCACCGTGCCGTGACACAATTCACATTTAAATTAACACGTAAACTATTTGCACCTTGACGTGAATTTCAGAAGAGCGTTGGAAGCCCCACTTATCGAGATTTAAAGATCAACAGGGTCCTGAGCTGGGTACAAAGGATTTGAGTGTCTGCGAAATGGTTTACGAGTGACATCAGAAGCCTTCGAAAGAACATCAATTGCCGTGATTTGACACATAGTGTTTGCTTTATCTATATCTCATTGAAAAATGACAGATTTCCCTTTTGAAAACTTTTCGCTGCCTTTCCAGACATGTCAACGTGTTCCGCTACTTTCCTTTAAATGCAGCTATTCTTAGCTAATGTGGTTTTAGTACCCTAATCCAAAAACTGTTTGATGACGAATAAAAGTACCTTGGGCGAAAACCTGGTAGTAGAGAGCGAGCTTTATCTCTAGCTTCCCTGGCATAGGAATGGGTCTTGGGGCTTTCTTTTTTTTAATTATTCAACTTAGCACGCACAAAAGAATGCCAAGTTGATAGCAAGGGTTGACAGTGGCTCTTTGTGTATATGCTGTCACATGTTTTTCTCGTTCGTTCAAGAGTTCAGGTAACGTTCCGTTATTGAGTGCTGTACTAGCTTTGAAACTTGTGCCTTCTTGCATTAAACAGTATCTCTTATTTCGATTGTTCGTTACGGTTTTAACGTCATGAGTGAGGTCTTTCAAGAGGCGGGACGTCCGAATTCTGAGGCTGAAAGATACGACTGTTTGGGGGCAAAATATGAATATTCAGAACCTACTCTGACTTGGTTTCGTTACATTATTTTTTTTTTTACTTGTTACTTTTAGTCTGTCTAATGTGATCTTTAAAAAACCGTGTCAGTCAGTATAAAGATTAACGCATGGCAATTGACCTAAATGCTTATTAAATGAAATTATAAGATAATAGACAGAGGAAGTGAACGTGAGAGACTACAGACAGTGCTTGCAAATAAATAAATATCAATCCTATACCCCAGATTAAGATATTAAAAAATTAAAATCTACATCCTCATTGCAGAATATTCATCCACTGTTATACTGAAACTGCATTGGTTATTTCAATGCCCTATCTTTTAAACATACGTTATGGCTAAAGTCTGAGTACTAAACCAAATTTAATATAGAGCATATTGCGCAACAGTGATCAGATTTGGAGTTTAGAAAGAATTATAAAGACGCCTTTTAATGTTTAAAAAAAAATCACAAAAAAACCCCGACAAACAAAATAAATAAATAAAAACACCCAACAAACTGCCTGACGTTTGGCCACGTTCTTCCTATAATATTCAGGGGACATAATAATCAGTCGGTGTGCACTCTGGAAATGTTTTACGTTTTCTTTTTTTAGAAAAATATATATCGAAGTGATCTCTTCTCCTTCTTCTTCTTTTTACTTTTCTTCTTAGTAGCACCCCTAATCATCGCCATTAAGATGACCTGACTGTGTTGCAAGCGCCGTAAAACGTTTTCTACTGCTAAATAGAAAACAACAGTAAACATTGAGCTTGGAGTAGTAGATCCCGAGAACCTGAATTATTCAGAGGAGAACGTGACATTGGACGTGTATGCCCGGCCTTTACTAGGCGTCCATTATGTCTATAATCGGCTCTGCAATGATGATCTCTATCAGATCAAGGAAATCTCTGGAATTACAGAAATGACAAAAGGATATTGTGGTGGTGGGGGTGGCTCGCTTCCACAGTACTTAAGCTTCCACGGGGGCATTGTTGGGAAAGCGGAGTTTGGAGGATAGGAGGGGAAAGCCGGGGAGGTGGGGG
>NW_004797995.1:173959-178494 GCF_000002075.1 Aplysia californica | reverse complement strand
TACTACTACTACTACTACTACTACTACTACTACTACTACTACTACTACTACTACTACTACTACTACTACTACTACTACTACTACTACTACTACTATCATTATGTAAACCGGGCAGATGGCTTGCAGAGGTCCAGCTTGTTTACTATAATTTCTCTGTCGTTTCAGGCTGCATGCCACGCTCGTTCGTTCTCTTCATTTCATGCCAGATCTTGCTCGGGCGAGCTTTCCATGACAGAAACTCAATCAAAGATTGGTTATAGTTTATTGGGTGTTTGTGTGTTGACAGGAGGGGGGGGGAGGAGGGGGTAGCTGTGCTTTTTCAAAATTATCACTATATCTTTTTTATTATTTGAAGAGCACAGGGGTAAAACGACCAAAGTCACAAACTAGAAATTGTGAGGGTGCCAATTTCAAAAGCTTGAGAACTCATAACTTCATATTTATTTGACTGGTGGTTAATTGTTAGGTGTTGTAGAATGGGCAATCTAATAACAGTAATCAACCAACAGTTGAACAGAAATACAGTCACGAGTCAACAAGCGTTCAAAATTGATACCCTCACGATGTTACGGTTGTTTCCCCACTGTGGTCTTCATTTGGTTTGGGAGGGTGTAAGGAGGGGAGGTCTTTAAACACGTAATGTGGTATCGATATCAATAATATAAATAAGAAATGTGTTGTAATGGACTCGATATTTGGCTGTGTTTATCGGCCAAGTAGAACGTAGAGCCCCCACAGACCTGTAACATGAGCCGCACTGCCGGCGATATACATTGTAACAGTTGACCATTCATGTGGCCGTCGCTTCGGCTTGAGGTGTGTGTGTGTTTGTGTTTATATTTGTATTGTAGGGTCTGTGCCATGAGGAATCGTTCTGCTGTTTAATTTTTTAAATACTTATTAATTTTCTTGCTTATTGAACTATTTATTTATTTGTTTATTATCATGAATTGTTTATTGAACTATTTATTTATTTGTTCATTATCATGAAGATTGCCATGTTATTATCTTGTATAGATGTTAACCAGATTTTGTTAGTTTAAAAAAAAACCCTAAAATTTCTCTTCGTGGAAATGGAAAGTGCGTGATTTTTGTGTCGTGAAAGAAATCTGTGCACTGGTAGGTTTTTGCATTTGCGGGCTGAAAGTGAGCAAAGATCCTGTTACTATAAACGGATAACTGGTGGTGTCATCTTTGGCTCAGAACACATAATATTCTCGGGCTTCGTACTACTTACTGTTGAGTTTGAAATGTCATGAAAGAAAGTATGACAATGATCTAATACTAGACTGTTAAACTGATTGGGAAAAATTGTATTATCCTTATCCCAGTAATTGCAGGGGGGCTCTCGTGGCCTAGAGGTTAAGGTGTTGGCCTCTCATTCAAAGGTCCCGGGTTCGATTCCGGGTAGCGACCAAAAATTTTTCTTCTCTAAAATTGTCTCCTTTCACACCCTTTCCTGATCTCTAACAATGTTCTGTTGTCTGTTTTCATTTCCACTTTCTGCCCCCACCCCCTCACCCCCTTTGCCCCCTCCTCTGGGCTCCTGACTCTTTCTGCAGCCTTTCTACTGCTACTCCCTGGCTCCTCCTAACTGCTGTCTTTCTGCCACACCCCTGATCTTCTGGTAGGAAAGATCTACACCTAGCCTTCTCGGACAAGGGCGAAAAATCTCGGAGGGCCCGTGTGCAAGTTGCGCACGTTAAAGATCCCTTGGTGGTCTAAAATCGATAAGAGTAGGCTTCGGCCGCCACCCGGGCAAAATTCAAAATTTCCTACCAACGAAAAAGTATTAGGTGTGTCCCGCGCGCTCATATGACCTTATGCAGTTGCGAGCGCCGTAAAACCCTATACTAAACAAACAAACAAAGTAATTGCAGTAATCATAAAGAACTGTTCTGATGCTGTGTTGTGGTGGGTGACATTGTTCACCGATGTAAATAAGGGAAGAAAATAATGAACAGTGACTTTTAAAAACTCATATTCAAATGTATGACTTGATGTGAACACGTCTATACACTGTAAACTAGTTTTGAAAAGTGATGTGTCATATTTGACGCTTACATCTTTGAAAAGTTTGCAGAGACAGTAAATAATTTAGAAACTTTTAAGGAGATCCAAACTAGTGAAGTCATTACATCCAGTTAAAATCTGGTTCGACTGAATATGAGTTCAATGATCTTCAGTGGAAGAGATCAGAATATTAATGGAAGATTTCAATGAGGATGGATAACCGGTGCTCTGGTGTGGTTTCATCATTCTTTCCAAATCAAACGTCTATCTTTCTTATATCTCCTACTTCTTTCAATTATATGCTGCTATACAGTAAACTCTTTAATTGTCGGCACTTATATAACATAACTGTGTTGCAAGTGCCGTAAAACTTACCCCCAAAACATTTCGATACAGAGCAAGTACAACGAGTCTGCTCTTAGGAAACGTATGTCGAACCTGTTTTATTTCTTCTCTCTCTGTATATATCCATGTGGAAACGTGTTTGTTACCTTCATCATGCCAGTGACCACTACCACATTGTGAGTAGTAAAAGAACATGTGTCACGACGTGGTAGAATCAGGCGCTCGTCAATGTTTGGGCATGTGGAGCTATAGGTACCATCTTAAAGCTTGTGCCTCTTTTTATCTTTAGATGAAAAAAAAATTCCATCTTAAATAGAAGTCGAGATATTTGCGAGTGAAGGAGATGGGGGTCGCCTTGTTTCAGAGGTAAAATTAACGAGGATATGGCCACCAAAGTTAGGTAACTTCTATAACTAAAGAGTCCTTGAAAACTGAAAATTTGCAAACTTTTTGTACAGTTAAACAAAAATTCGACAAAAAGTGCCATACTGACACGCAAAATACTCATATATTCGATTTGATTATTTTTTTACGAGCGTTTAATTTCACCACGATACCTAAAAAATTACCACAAACTTCCCTAATAATTTAACACGACTCATCATTTAATCTTATTGTCCCCAGAGCGTACGTCGATGCGAGTGACGACGAAAAAAGTACATGGGAAAAACTGAGACGATTGCAGGCTTTCTTTACTCGCCTTGGACGTGTCCTTCCCAATGGCATACAAAACTCTCAATAATACACAAGAAAGTGAAAAAGTAGTTGGTTGTTGTCGGTCACAGTTGTGTAACAACACCCTTTTGTTGAGCCAATGTTTATGTGTAGTGCTAGGCTGAAGGACACATCCCACTGACCACCAACCTTAACACTGTGTCTCTAACATTGCTTGACACGATTTCATTGTGTGATTGTTAGCCTTAATTTGCAAACCATTTGGCCATTGAAGCTTCCCTATCTCATTATGGAAGGAACAACACTAAACAAGAAGATGACTCCCCTTCATAGACGGTTCTCATGCCCTGACGGGAAACTGGCTTTTTCAAACGCTCACAGTGAAGAGTCGGGCTTAAAGAAACGGACGTTTAATCGAGAAGAGACAGTTTTAAGTGAAACTTTTGATTTGAATTTGGACTTCCGTACAACGAAACTTTCCACTGATTTGATAACGAAAGACAGAAATGAGAACGTGAAACCTGGAGGAGAGAGTTTAAATGGTCGACGAAGAGAAAAGACGTTCATCAATTGTTCTTCAATATTGGAAAACCCTCACACAGACAGAGGTACATATGACAATGGAAAATCTAAAAGAGACATCTATATGCGAGAACGCCCTAAAACCTCTGTGGGAGTTGGCAGAGCTTCATACTTGGCACAAAAACGTTATTCATTACCCATAATTCACCAGACATCAGACGACGGACTAACTCGCGACCTGACCCGACGTACGGGGCCGAGGCTATCAGCGCCAGGACTGATGGTCAAGTCAGCTGGCGGAGGAAAGAAGGAGAACTTTCTCAACACCCGGAGAAGCAGCCATGACAGTGTTGACAGGTTACATTTTTCGGCTATTTATGTATCGTTCTTCTTTGTTTTTGTTGTTTCTGTTTGGTTTAGTTTATTCGGATAAAAGAACCATATCGACACAATAACCAACAACCCCCCCCCCCCCCAAAAAACCCCAAAACAACAACAAAAAACCCAAACAAAACCCAAAACAAAAAGAAAATAGACCGGGAAAAACAGGAAAGGAAAAAAAAAAGATGCAGTACTTAACAATGGCACCCTCCAGCCACTCAACATATATCTATAAGTTGTCGAATCTTGTACATATGTTGAGTAAATTAATAGTTATCACTTTAAAATATAGAGTAATAACTTACCGTTCACCCTGGGAAACATATTAATAACGACATGACAAAGTATTGACTCTTTAACAAACAAATGTTAATGGTTCTGTTTTATTATGTGGCGGGTGTATGTCGATGTCAATAGTCTTCATGGGTACTGTATCATTTTTTTTTTACAAGTTATACTACTACAAGAACCAGCAATTATCTTTTCATAAATCCTTCAAACATACTACTCCTACTCCTACTCCTACTCCTACTCCTACTCCTACTCCTACTACTACTACTACTACTACTACTACTACTACTACTACTACTACTACTACT
>NW_004797995.1:170950-172095 GCF_000002075.1 Aplysia californica | reverse complement strand
TTGTGAGTGTATGTGTGCATTATCTGTCTTTGTGTATGTGTATGTGTTTACTGTTTGTCTCTGTAAGGGTATATATATATGTATTTATATATATAATTGTATCATGTGTTTGTCTCTGTGTGCGTTGCTTGAGTATGTAGTCGTCTCAAGTTATTGATCAAGCATGGTGAGGTTAGCTCGTGTTTTATCACGCACTTTCTCAACTCAAATGGAAATGTTTCTTGCTCATCCAGCCATAGACAGTGATTTGTTAGCGTGCAAAGAGACATTACATTTACATGAAACGCTTAACATTTTCATGAAAATGTGTGCACTGTATCGGAATCATGGGCACAAGAAAATCAATACGCTGTACAACAATCTTAGGGGGCTCTCATGGTCTAGAGGTTACGGTGCTCGCATCTCATTCAATAGGTCCCTGGCTGGAAACCTGCCAGAGACGGACCATTTTCTTCTCTAAAATTTAGATTCAGTCTTTGATTGATTCGAATATCACTTGGTCTTTTCTGTTTTTAAATTAATAAGATGAATGTTTGGAGTAATTTTCAGAACACAACGTTTTATGCTACTGTTGTACATTGTATTGTAGAGTGCTCAAAGCCTGCGTACTTTAATCGGGTTGAGCGCTCTATAAATGCCATTTATTATCAATATAATAATAATAATAATAATAATAATAATAATAATAATAATAAGAGTAAAAATATTTATTATTATTATTAGGCCTACTATTATCATTATATTTATTATCATTATTATCATTGCTATTATAAATTAATTTCCCCTTTCATCTTTTTTTCTGCTCTTTTATGCATTTGCGAGGGCCCTAACACATTTACCAAAACATACAAACAACTTGAACTTGAAAATTATACTCTTTTGATTTCCGTTTACTAGAGAGCTCAAGTGCTTGTACCAAAACAACTTGGCAGAGAGACGGTTGTCAAGTCATGTGAAGGAGCTTGAGAGACAGTCTTACGCTGGGCGCCTTGAACAAAGACAGCAGCGACGAGAGGTGAGCTTCAAGCAGCTTTGCTTGTGCATTAGGTGGGGGGAGGGGGGGTTGTGTGAGTGCGTGTGTGAGTTTATTATTGCTTCTGAGTGTATGTGTGTGAGTTTGTGTAAGCGCGCGTGTATATTTATAT
>NW_004797995.1:163410-170499 GCF_000002075.1 Aplysia californica | reverse complement strand
TGTGTGTGTGTGTCTGAGTTTGTATTGATATGAGTATTGTTTGTCTTTTGAAGTATATGCGCGCAAGCGTGTATTCTAAGGTCTATACATTTTGCAGAGAACCGTAAAACCTTACCTCGGCTCGTCAAGCACTTGCAATTTGTTAGTTGTTCGGGGGCATATCTACATCTACAGGTTTACGTATGTATGCAACAAAGAGAGAGGGAAGAAGAGAAAGAGAGAGAGACAGAGAGACAAAGAGGGAAGAAAAGAAAAAGAGAAAGAGAGAGAGAGAGAGAGAGAGAGAGAGAGAGAGAGAGAGAGAGAGAGAGAGAGAGAGAGAACAGAGAGAGGGGGACAGAGAGAGAGAGAGAGAGAGAGAGAGAGAAGAGAGAGACAGAGAGAGAGAGAGGACGGACACTGAGAGAGACAAACAGACAGACTGATAAACAGACAAGATAGAGAGAGAGAGAGACAGAGAGAAGGAGAGAGAGAGAGAGAGACAGAGAGAGACAGAGAGAAGAAGAGAAGAAGAGAAAGATAGAGAAAAAAACAAGAGAGGTGGTGACAAAATCTAGAGACATACCATTATTATGTATGGCCTTTTCTCTTCATTTTAAATACTTATTATTCATAGAATGCACTCTTTATTTATTTCTGCAGCTTTATCAGCAGTATCGTGCTATGGTGAAGAGAACCCCGAGCGCAGATCAATGGCTTAACCAAAGAAAATCCCAGACCTCCATACTCAAGAACCGTGAACACGAAGAAATTGCCAGACGGTACCACCGCATTCTCCGTATACACAAAGCGCCGGCACATCTCCAAGACATGGTGGCCAGAGTTAGAAATTACGTCATGTTGCAAGCCGGGGTGTACAGGAACTTGATGGAAGAAGAAGAACCCGATGAATATGCCAAACAGGATGTTTCCCCCACGGAGGAAGAAGACGAACTGGGAGAAGAAGAAGCAGAAGAAGAAGAAGACGGTGTCGAGAATTTTGATAAACTAGCTTTGCAGAGTTTCATAAGAAGACATACTGTTACGGGTGACGCCATTTTGAGAAATCTTCCCGAAGCGCAAGGGTATTCGGAAGAAGCGCCTCTTTCCAGGTTACGAAGGAGAATGTCGACGTGCGATATTAAGCATATCAAGGGCATTTTGGATTGTAGAGATGGCGCAGTATCAGCTGCTGCGACTGTTGACGATGTGTGTTATCAACAGGGGGAGGGGCAGGGGAAGGAGGAAACAGTTAGTGAGGAGGAGGAGGATAACGAGGAGGAGGAGGAGAAAGAAGAGGAGGAGAAAGAAGAGGAGGAGGGCGAAGGGGTGGAGGAAGAATACGACAATGAGGAGGAGTACGAGGAAGAGGAGGAGAGGGAGGCAACGTTTCAAACTAACGGTAGTGTGTAGAAAAGGAAGGAAAACGAAATGATTGGGAAGAGGAGGAGGGGTACTGCTGGTGGGAGGCTAGAAGAAACTGTGTACAGTTTCGGTCTGTTGTGGACAGCACTATAGATGGATGTAGAACAGAGGAAATCGTTTTTTCGAAGAGGTCACATAAGAATGATTTCTTTTTTGTTGAGAAACAGCTGATTTATTTGTGTTTTATATCCATGCCAATTGCTTTAACCTACAAACTTTTGTTGGTTTATTTTTATTCTGCTGCATTTTCTGAGCAGGGATTATTAAGTTTGCTCGCATACTATGATAGTTGAGAGAAATACAGAGATGTGAGGGGTTAGGGGGTGCCACTGGTAGGTCCTTCGTCTTTACTTTCCATCTGTTGTTTGTGTTTGTCTATCTTACTTTTCCTCAACAGTAAATGGCCATTATTGTGTCGATGTTCTTTTATCTATTCAAACAACCAGAAAGACAGGAGACATAGCGAGAACTGAAGAAACAGACAAAAAGGTGGTTCTGAGAGGGTGGAGGTGTGAAATGGAGGGACTTGAGACATTGGGAGTTCGGGTGGGGAGGGGGCAATAAATTGTTTATTTTCTCCCAGGGCAAGCTCACATAAGCCTCAATGCACAACCTCAGAATTATGAAGTTCTATTAGACATTTTTGACAACTTTGAGTCACTCAGGCCATGAGGTCAGAAACCAAATGTTCTCTCTGCTCTATCAAAATCTTAAGATTATTCGAAGTTTTTGTCAATACATTCAAAGAATAGCATTTGGAAAAGCTTGACATGATGTGAAACTCAAATCTTTGACGTCAAATTTCTCAAAACTATGTACTGAGCAGATATAACTTTGTTTTTCTGAGGTGGCATATGGTTAGGTCCTTTGTCATTTAATGTTAACGACGTGAACCCGATTTTCTAGAAATAAAATGTATTCCATTGAGTACTTTGATGTATCTGGTGTGACTGTGTACTTCACTCATCCTGAGTTGGCACAGAAAAGCAGAATAGATGCAGCCCGCCTAATAAACGTGCTGGATTGTGTCGTAGGGTGTTTACAAATAAATGCAATTGATCAATTTGATATGATGCAGTACGTCTACGATAGAATTTGATACATGTCAAAATTGTCTCCTTTCATTAGACACGTATTTTAAGATGTAGATACTTTTCGCCACTATGGACGCAATTTTGATCAAATAGGAGGAGGACTGAGAGGGATACAACGCCATAGCAGAAAGACCGAGATACTCAATAAAAATTTGCTCTACTCGTGAATGGTACTCTTTCTCTCTCTCTCTCTCTCTCTCTCTCTCTCTCTCTCTCTCTCTCTCTCTCTCTCTCTCTCTCTCTCTCTCTCTCCTACTTTTTCTCTGACTTTTATCGAATAATGCTTTTTCTTCTTACTTCCACCAAAGAATATGATGACGTGTAAAACTAAACACGCAGAGCTCTATTTAGAAGATATTCTGATTCAAATCTGGTTTCTTTCCAAGTAAATGAAGCTAAAAGGACTGCAATTAAAGCAGCATCAGTTTTGCTTTCCTGTGAAACTTCCACACACAGATTTCTGTGGTGTAGAGGTTAGGTGCTTTAAGAATTTTTTTATCGAGTATCTCGCTCTTTCTCCTGGGACGTTGTATCCCTCTAAGTTCGTGCTGGCCTTCCATCCAATGCAGGATCGAAGCCCACCTTCTAAGTGATCTAAATTATTGTGTCAATTGGGACGTATAAGACCTAGATCTATATTAAAAAAGAAAACATTGACAGAAAAGACAAAAAACACAGGCAAAACAAAAACCACCCATCCCTCCCCCCAACAACATAACGGATTATACTCACGCGGTCTGTCGTCTTCAGTTAAATCGTTTACTTCGGGCCTGAGTCTGCGCAGCAGTGGGTACGTTTCGTCAGTCTGCCATTTATCTTCTCGCATCGTGGTGGGGCGGATAGCGTAGCTGGCTGTCTTGCCCAGGCGGGTGGAGGTCGGTCCCACGTCGTGGAATTTGAAACACATGGGCATGTGTGCAATGTTGAGGCGATAAAAGTCGAGAAGTTGCTGATCTGTCTCAAAGCCTCGCACGCTCCATGTGGCTGTTTAAAAGGACAGTATTAAAATGAACAAAAAATAGAATTTGTTGACCTAAAGTTGACATAACTGTTAATTGTGTGTAGTAGAAAAGTCGGTAATGAGGATGAGATGAACTCCCCTTCCTGCCTTTCCCTCTTCTGCCCCCCCCTCCCCACATGCATATACTCACATAATATAAACAGACATGAGAATACAGACTTGTGTTCGGGCATTTTTTAATACTTTTTTTGCAACAACCCAATTGTAAGTGTCATAAAATAAAAACTAAGACTCATATAAAAAATCCAACAAGCCAAATTTAAGAGCTATATATTTACTGTCGGCATGCCAAATTAGAAGTGAATCAGTTGATAAATAAGGGAATAAAATGGGATTGAAAAAGGTATACAAAATCCAATATGGCTGCCGTTTCCATAGCAACAGATGCAAAATATACTTTTCGAACTATAGATTTCAAATCCCCAATTGCACACTATGTCCCGCAGCAAACATGTGCACTTTAGGCCTTGTAATAGCCAAAATAGACCTCAGATGTCCCACCAGCCCTTAAGGGATTAAAAGGGGGGGGGGGGGGGGGGGGGGACTACGCCACCAAAGTCCTGATTCGGCTTAAAAATTATGAAATTGGAGTTGTAAGCATTTTTAGCTTTCTAAGCCTTCCCTACAACTATTTCATCTCATGAGAATCCCCAAAAATCCGTATTTTTCCCCATACCGAGCATGTTTCTCACCACCATTTCCTCATAAAGTCAATATTTTTTTTTCTTTATTGACTGTTTTCTCAAAACTCGACTTTTGTCTATACTTTTTAAAAAATAACTCCACCATTTGTCATCAAATCTTCATGAAATTGTGACAGAATGAAGAGAAGACGTGATACTAAAACAATGTCAGTTGAATTTTTTATATATGGAATAGATTTTTGTTGGTGGTGTCTGGAGTATGGATTTTCACGGATTTTTTTGCAAATTTGAATGCTACCTCAGGAAAAAATTCATAAAAAGTTTTCTATTTCATTTAGGAAAAAAAATCAACACACACATTTGTAGATCTCTAATGTTTGTTAACACGCATGCAAAAAAACCCAAACATCAACAAACAATCAATTTCCATCAGCAATAAGTGCGATATTTATTATGTAGGGCATGTCAACAAAATCCAATTATAAGGCAGCGTATCCATGGAAACGAAACATTTTTCTCAAATTTGATTGCGGATTTTAAGCCTCCTTACTATGCTTGTTATATGGGTAACATTTGGTAAAATTCGGTCCAGTAACAAGCGAGATAGCCTTCAGGTGTAGCACCCCCCCCCCTTCTTAAAGACGCGCACTTTTTTGACGATATCGATTCATTTAGATTGCTGATTGACTGATAGCCAAAACGAATACCACCGAACAATATAAGTCCCCTCTGAGTTTTACTGGGGTTGAGACTTGTATATTATATGAATTGGATGGTTGGATACATTACATATTTTATTGAATGAAATGGTTCAGCAACGCCAATTTTTTTGATAGCTAGTTTTATAAAAATGCTTTAAGGTGTGTGTGGGGGGGGGGGGGGGGGGGGGGGGCTACACCCCCAAAGTCAAAATTCGGCTCAAAATCATGGAATTTGAGTTGTAGGCATTTTTAGCTTCCTCAGCCTCTCCTTCAACTATTTCATGGCATAAGAACCCCCAAAAATCGTAATCGTATTTTTCCCATACCGGGCATGTTTGTAACCGCCATTTCCTCATAAAGTCAGTATTTTATTTTTCTTTATCGGCCGTTTTCTCAAAATGCTACTTTTGTTTATACTTTTTTGAATAACTCCACCATTTTTCATCCAATCTTCATGAAATTTTCACAGAATGAAGAGAATAGGTAATACTAAAAATTTGTCTGTTGAATTTTTTATATATATGGAATAGATTTTTGTTGGTGGTGTCTGGAGTGTGGATTTTCACGGATTTTTCGCAAAATTGAATGCTACCTCAGGAAATAATTCATTAAAAATTTCTAATTCGTTTAGGAAAAAAACAACAGACAAATTTTTAGATTTAATGTTTGTGAACACGCATGTAAAAAAACAATCAATTTCCATGAGCGATAAGTGCGGTATTCATTACGTAAGACATGTCAATAAAATCCAATATGGCGGCGTATCCATAGAAACGAAACTTTTTTCAAAAATTTGATTGCGGATTTTAAGACTCCTTACTATGCTTGTTATATGTGTCAAATTTGGTAACATTCGGTCCTGTAATAAGCGAGATAGCCTTCAGGTGTAGCCCCCCCCCCCCCCTTAAATAGTTCACTGCACATTTGAGTAGGGAAAACTCTCTAGCCTTGGGTCAGTCATGGTGATAGTCAAAAGGAATGGTACTACTATTACACATTTCTTTTGTCGTCGAGTTGTAACTCACCATGTATCCGATTTATGGTCATTTATGGCACACTCACTATACTCTTGGGGCTCAATGAAAAACAGAAAAAAAAACCCCAAATAATTTTAATTCAGCACGTAAAAATGTCTCAAAATTGGAAAACAGATTTGTCTTATATTTTTAGTGATACTGAATTTTTATGGAAATGGTACGGAGTAATTTTTTCAAGGTGACTGCTACCATTAGATGGAATGAGAAATCTTATTTTATCGATATCGCCCAAAAAAAAGTATATATCAAATATGTAAAAAAGGTTGGCAAATGAGAGGAGAGAATACTCCCGCAACTTTTCCTCCTTACATGTTAGATTTGAAAGAATTCCCAAAAAGTGTTGACTATATTATTCCATGTACTCTTTCTGCTGGAGTTAACCAAGTGCTTAGTATTATGATATGTGAGGCAGCGTGGTAGAATCAGGCTCTCGTCAAAATAATCAAAGTGAAGAAACCTGCATTTTTCCTCAGGTTTGTGAATTTTTATCAAATTTTTGTTTTTTCGCTCAACACCTTTTATGCCCGTTAAAGAACTCATTTCTGTGTGGATTTTCTGAAAAACGTTGATTAAAGGCACAAAAAATGTAAATTTTCAGTTACCACGGACTCTTAAGCTAAGGAAATAACTTATCTTTGGTGGCCATTTTCTCACTAACTTTACCTTTGAAAACAGGTGACCCCAACCTTTTTCATTTGCAAATATCTTGACTTGTGTTCAAGATAACTTGATACCTTTTTACCCCAAAAAAGACAAGTGAACAAGCTTTAAGATGATACCAATAACTCTACAAGCCCAAAAATTGATGAGAGCCTGATTCCACCGCGCTGTCTCACATATATTAGTGAGTGTATAATATATGCAATAAAGTCAGGTTGGTTGTGACACTCTCTTACTGTAATTGACTTTGGTAATAGTATTTTTAATTCATAATAATCATTTTGTTCAAATCATCATTCTTTTCCAAAGCAAAAAAACCCATTTTACTCATTTCTTTTATTAAAGCATGCATTCTTGACATCCTTCTCTCTCTCTCTCTCTCTCTCTCTCTCTCTCTCTTTCTCTCTCTCTCTCTTTCTCTCTCTTTCTCTCTCTTTCTCTCTCTCTCTTTCTCTCTCTCTCATCCTCTCTTTCTATCTCTCTCTCCCTCTCTTTCCTCCTTCTCTTTGTCCCATGCACGCGAGCGTG
>NW_004797995.1:156710-162280 GCF_000002075.1 Aplysia californica | reverse complement strand
TGTGTGTGTGAGTGTGTGTGTGTGTGTGTAAGTGCGTGATGTGTGTGAGTGTGTGTGTGCGCGTGGGTAGTTTTAGTTGTGTTTTTGTTTATTTGTCTGGGTTTTTTTTGGTAAGTGTTTTACGGCGCTCGCAACTGCATAAAGTGATAATATATATGAGCGCGCGGGACACATTAAACATTTTCAGTTGGTAGGAAATTTTGAATTTTGCGCGGGTGGCGGCCGTAGCCTACTCTTATCAATTTTTGGACCTCAAAGGGATTTTTAAAATGCCCAACTTGCTCACGGGACCTCCGAGATTTTTCACCCTGGTCCGGGAAGGCTAGGTGTAGATCTTTCGTACCAGAAGATCAGGAGTGTGGCTGAAAGACAGCAGGAAGAAGGAGCCAAGGAGTAGCAGTGGAAAGACTGCAGAAAGAGACAGGAGCCAAGAGGAGGGGGCAAAGGAGGTGAGGGGGTGAGGGCAGAAATTTGAGACGAAAGCAGACGACAGAACATTGCGCTAAAGAGCAGGAAAGGAGGTGAAAGGAGACAATGTTAGAGAAGAACATTTTTAGGTCGCTACCCGGATTCGAACCCAGGACCATTGAATGAGAGGCCAACACCTTTACCTCTAGGCCACGATAGTCCCCCTATTTGTGTTTTAGAGAGAAAAAAAGGCTACTTCAATTTCTTACCAAAACATTAAGGAAAGCAAGGGGAAACAACACCCTTCCCCCTAAGAAAACAAAATAAAATAGTAAACATGAAAGAAATCAAAAGATGAAAATCAAAACGAATACCCAAATTAATTTCAAATCATGACATTCGTTCTATCTTTTAATGCACCTGCCCACGTTTCGTGAATTTTATTCAGCAAAATATTATCATTACCATAACGTTGTTGGCTAATGATAAAAAGCTAAACACTGCACTACTCGGGTATACTGACGTAACGTAAGCTAATAAAAAGGATACAGGTTGGACACTGCTGGTTAAATATGATATTATAAGAGTTTGTAATATAAGCTGTATTGCGTTTAAAAAATGGGTCGGCAGGGCTTTTTTATAGTATTTTAATTACTTGTCAGGTTAATCTAAAAATATTTTTTCTACGTCGTTGTCACTATCCACCAAAAGCAACGTTTCTCACGCTCTCTCCCTTACACTTTATCTATCTATCTATCTATCTATCTATCTATCTATCTATCTATCTATCTATCTATCTATCTATCTATCTATCTATCTATCTATCTATATCTATCTCTGTCCCTCTCTCCAGAGACAGAAGGACAGCGAGAGAGAGAGAAAGAGAGAGAAAGAGAGAGAGAGAGAGAGAGAGAGAGAGAGAGAGAGAGAGAGAGAGAGAGGGAGACAATTTAAGAAAGAGGGAAAGAGACAGACAGACAGAAGTGGTAGCGAGAGAAACGAAAAGAGAGTGAAGTGACATAAAAAGAAACAGAGAAAAAGAGAGAGGTGAGAGGAGTGGAGTGGGGGAATGGTAAACCAAATAAACGAACAAAAACGTAGAAATAAAAAGGACATAACGCTTGAGAAATAAAACACAAATAAATTATGTTTAGCACAAACTGAGAAACGAAAAGACCACCACACCTTTAGATCAGACCGTTAATAATAATATGGTAATAAGGGATCAGCTTCCGTGATGCGCTGTAAGTCAAGATCCGCATCAGAACTGCTATCCTTGTTTTGTAGATAGTTTGTCAAATGTATTATAATATGTGTCACGACGCGGTGGAATCGGGCGCTCATCAATTACTAGGCATGTGGAGGTTTTGGTATAATTTTAAAGCTCGTTTATTTGTCTTGCTTCAAATTTTAAAAAAAAATACCCACCTAAATTGGATTGAAGTAGAGAAAGTTCCGATTGAATGAGGTGGATGTCAGAGTTAAAATTAGAGAGAAATAGACAGCAACATTTTGGAGACAGCAAAAGCGGAAGTGTCTGGGTTTTACGTTTTTACGTTTTTACGTTTTTTATTTTTACGACCTTTGATCCATTCTTTTCAGTATAACCCAAGAAGGGATGAGTTTCTAATTAAATTATAAAAACGTTAAGCCCCAAACCAAAAATTCCATAAAAATTTCCCCGAAGGCGGAAAAGAGTCAATTTCTTCGATTTCCTAATTTTGACAAGCGCATGATTTTACCGCGATGCCGCACAATTATGATAATGATCACATGATATTGATAAGTAACCGATAACTCTTAAGTATATTCGTACGATGACATAGTGAAACAGTACGCTGACGTATGGGATATTCAAGACGTCACGCGGTATTTACTGCACCAAGGAGGCTTGTGGGATCGATCAGCGGGAGACCTGGGAACGTTTTGTTTTGTTTGTTCTGTTTTTTTTGTGTTTTTTTTTAGGGCTTTTTTCTGTTTGTTAGTACTTTGTATGTTTATGTGGCGTCGGTGGCTTAGTGGTCAGGCTCTCGGACTCGCAACCGTAAGGTCGTGGGTTCGAATCCCGTCAGGGGCCCAACGTTGTGTCCTTGGGAAAGGCACTTTACACGAATTTTCCTCACTTCACCCAGGTGGGAATGGGTACCCGGCTATAGACAGCGAAAGATCTTGTCAGTTTGTTAGTGTTTGAGCGCTTAATCGGCTGCTCGCACTGTATGCTTCCCGGGAAGCTGAGAATGTTTCGGAGTGTTCTATGGTCTGCTGGGGTAATAATATAGTGTAAAGCGCATAGAGCCTGCTGTTGAGCGGGGATATACGCTATACAAATGCTATCTATTATTATTTTATTATTTATTATTATGTTTATGTTTTGTTTTGTTTTTTGTTTGTCTTTTAAAAGGAGTTTGGTTTGGTGAAGGTAGTTTAACAACTAAGTTGCTCAACACCTGCGCGCAAAATTTATATAGCACTTTTCGTCTAAGCAGACGGTCAATTTAGCTTAAAATGGTCTCTAGGTTGTTTTCATGCAGCTTCTTTCATGGTTAATTCTTCCTATGCTTGAAGCGCATATTCTGTTGCAGTGCTTGCATGTTAGTGTCGTAGATCGAAGCTCTGTATTTCCGCTGTTTTCCTTTCGTCTTTGGCGCTTCTCAGTCTGGTTGTTTCTATGGCTGTTCTCTAGCATTTTAGTTCTTTCCTTTATAATATTCCTCCATGTTTTCCGGTCCTCAGCTATTTCTTTCCAGGTGTTAACATCTACTCCAAGCTTAGATAAGTTGTTTTTGCAGGTGTCTTTGTACCTCAATTTTGGTCTTCCTCTTTGCAAAATAGTCCAGTTAAATCAATGTGCATATAAGGCGGTTATGAATAAACATCAATTCGTCTGTACTTATTTCACAACTGGACTTTCTGTCAAGTCTCTTCATTAGTGACCCCGATGCTGAACATGACCACCTGTGATCTACGCAGATCGCCATGTGAAATCACCGACGCCTGCGCTAATTCAAAAAACAAAACCCCGAACTTTTGTCAAGGCTTGGACGTTTCTTACTTTAACCTTTACCCAAGCGCCATGGCCCAACATGCACAGGGTGAGTCAGCAGTAACACTGCTCACGAATTGAACTTGCCAACTGCAGCCAATGACAGCTCAGCATTACTGCCAAATCAGTGCGGTCTCTTTAAATTTATCAGAATTTTGGTCCACGTCCCGAGAAGTGTGGTTTGCGAGATTAGAGGCTCAGTTCGAAAAGAAGAACATAGTACAAGACCACACAAAATATGACTACGTGGTCATTGCGTTGGACATGAAAACTGCCGAAGGAGCCAAAGACGTTCTAACTAACCCGACACTTTCAGAAAAGTACAGCACAATAACCACAAAAAAACACCCATTAAAGCTTTCGGAAAAATACTGGCGCAAAAGAACAACGAACTTTTGAATCTTAATGGATTGGGGGACAGAAAACCGACAGCCTAGCTGCTAAAAAACCCCTCGTTAAATAACGATCCACACATCCTTATGAAGGCACTTTTTCTGTCCAACCTTCCAGCTGACGTTCGCAGCGTTCTCCCAGGGCATGATTTTAGCAACATCAAAATACTTGCTGAGGCTGTTGATCGTATCATTTGTGAATCACACTCTTTAACCGTGTAAAAAGTTTAGCTGAAATACGCCTCCCATCAACCTACACCAATCACCATCGCATCTGCCACACAAAAGCCAAAAGCAAGGCTCGCGCTGCCCACGTCCCTCGGGAACAAACCCTTAACGTCAGCTCTCGAAAGCCAAACTGGCCATTCCCTTCGACAGTCAAGACATCCTTCTTACATTGCTAAATTTACCACTGGCATCCCGCACATTCAGGGTGGGTTCAACGTAGTAGCTGACACCCTGTTTCGTTTCAGTACAGTCTCACCATCAGAACATTACATCGTGTTTGTGGGTAATTTTAATCGCCTCGCTCAAGAGCAGATTCAATCTGGCGAGATGGAGGCCTATCGCAAAGCTTCCTCTGGTCATCAGTTACAAGATGTTTAGTTTGAGACATCAACACTGCTCTGTGATGTATCCACTGGTGCACAGAGGCCGCGTTATCCAGTTCCTGGGCTCTTCCAATCTCTGGGCAAAGATAAACAAGATGATAGGTACTGAGACTCATACAACCACAGGCAAATGACATGGTGGAACGTTTCCACCGTCAGCACAAGGCAGCACTCAAAGCACGCACCACTGGACCTGACTGGGTGGCAGAACTGCACGTGGTTCTTCTGGGGACTCGCGAGGGGACCCGATTGTTCTCCAGCTGAGCTTGTGTATGGCTCAACACTTCGCCTTCCTGGGGAGTTTCTTCAGCCTCTTGACCGCTGAAGATTACTTTCCGTTTCTTAAACATATCTTTAACATGTGCTTTGTGCATCCTCCTGAACCAAAGTTTTATGGACAGCGATTTGCTTACATACCCTCAAACCTGTCTTCAAGAGGTTATGCCTACTTCTGTACTGACTGTCACAAGCCCCCTCTTCAGCGACGTACGAAGGCCCTTAACGCATCATTGGAATCAGTGACAAGTTCTTTACACTAGACGTCAATGGCCGCTCAGAGAAAGTCTCGATCGATCGACTCAAGGCTTCCTTCGTAACCCCATTTACGTTTTCAGTTGACAAGAGACTGGATTACTCTGCTGAGATGTTGTCACCAACCTTCTAAAAATCAAAGACTGTACCATCATCTCTACGAAAAATCCGAACATTTCGACCCGCCCTGGTCGCATATCACGACTACCAGAACGATTGTCATATTAATTCAATTCCTGACAACTCTCCATGTACATAGTTGTACCACGCAGGCAGGAGGGTAACTAGCGACTTAGTTGCTCAACACCTGCGTGCTAAAGAGTCCAGTCAAACCAATGTTGTTTTATAGATATGCACACATGTGTATATAAGGCGCTTACGAATAAATGTTAATTCGTCGGTACCAAGTTCACAATTCGACGTTCTGTCAGCCATGTGTCTACAGTAGAAAGAAGCACCGTTACACAATGACACTTGATTAAATCCATGAAGAAGTAAGACTGGTTAAAAAAAACCAATAATATAGACAGACAAACAGAAAGAGAGAAAGAGAGACACAGAGAGAGAGAGAGAGAGAGAGAGAGA
>NW_004797995.1:152856-156535 GCF_000002075.1 Aplysia californica | reverse complement strand
GACAGGCGGACGGACGAACGGACGAAAGAACAGACAGACAGACAGACTGACAGAAAGACAGACAGACAGATGGGTAAGGGCATAAATTGATAGGGCCTACAAATGGCACCCAGTATCCATCATGGCTATGTGTTTTATTTGTTTGATCGCAGTTTTCAACGTTATGTCCCTCTCTAAAGGACGAAAGGCTGGGCCTCTGATACAACCAAAATTGTAACTTGATAGGCGTAATGTTTTCTTTGGTTCCAAACCGCGTCTAGTTGTATAAATTGTGACACGACACGATGGAATCGGGGACTCGTCAATTTTTGAGCATGTAGAGTTACTAGTATATTATTATATTACCTTAAAGCTTGCACATTTGTTCCAAACCGCGTCTAGTTGTATAAATTGTTACACGACACGATGGAATCGGCTTGTTTAGCTTTTGAAGAAAATGATAAAAGATAGGGGTGAGATAACTGCTGGCTTCTACGATTTCCTTAATCTAACCAGGGTCTGACTTCACCACGATGTCTCAAAATTGTGGTGCACACATTCATAATGAAATGTCTAATATTAAGCTGACACCAAGAATTTTCAACTAACAAAACTACAGTACCTGCTCAGACGTATGAGACACGAACTAGGTGATTACTCAGGACAGGTGTACTCGATTAAGACTTTGGTCTTTTTTTCTATCAGAACATAACAAACACCATTTGTACACCTTTTGGCGTCCTTCCAGATATGCCACAACGCCGAAAAGTTCCATATACTCGTAGATTTCCGCTGTGCTTTGTCAGAGTCCGTTCTTGCTTTGTCATAAAACTGTAACAAACTAGCTACATTCAGAGTTATTTTGTTTACCTTCACAGTATCCAATACGAGAGAAAAAACATTAGAAACGTGAAAACACGTGTGATTTCAATGACAATTTTTTATTTAGTTTTTTTTTTTTGATGAATTAAGCTTGATCCACCAAACTACACACACGTTATGTGAAGAGATTGTGAAAAAAAAATTGCGTTGATATAGCATATTATATATTTTCACACAATGTTTACGAAAATACGATTTGCAACACTAATGATTTAGATTCTATGTTCTTAAGCTTCATGCTTTTCTTATACATTCCCATCCCCCCCAAAAAAAAAAAAGATAAGAAAAAGAACCAAACAAAGACCCCCCAAAAAACCCAACCTATTTTGAACTGCTCTATTCAAAAGCAAAAAATGTACTTTTTATGCAATCTTCAAGCGTCGTATAACTGTTTTACTTGAAAACGGTTCTAATCGCTAAAGTAGATGTTTCTAGACTAAAACAGCCCAAAGTATAGGACTTGGTAATGGATATCAGAACTGACCTCTTCAGGGCTGTACCTAGTGTACCTTAATAATAAAGCAGCTGAAGACTTTTTCTGTCCAGGTATACTCTGTTAAGAGACGCTTGTTTCCAACCGATATATCACGATGCAACTGTTCTGGTTTTGTTCTCGTTTGTTTTCTCTTTATTTGATATTAATGAATTATAATTGGTTAAGAGAACCGAACATGTAGCACAACAATATTAGAACTGCTCTGTTGTTTTGTTAAGCTGTCTGTAATGAATTTAAAGGACATGTTGAGGGCTCTGAAGTATAACAATACAAACGTGCTGGATTCTTTTTTAAAATGTTATTAATGAATTATTTTAGCGCTCTTTTGGACTTAATGTCATTTGTTTTTGTCTACAGAGCTGTCGAGTCCTGCGTTTTTTGGTTAATTAGTTAACATCTTTGCAGCTTGTCTATTTTATCTTTTTTTAAATGTCCGTCTCTTTGATAAGACATTTATCCCCTTTTGACCGTTTGATTCTGGCAGATAACGTCGACGCAGCACGTCTCCTATTTGTTCAAAACTTTGCATGTGTAGGTTCATCATATACCATAAACATAAATACATACATAAATAAATTTTTAACAAATAAACAAATAATTTTCCCGTTTACCAATACAATAAGCCCTATCCGCTTTACAAACTACACTATTACCCAAGACCTGAAAGCATTCTGAAACAAATCTTAACTTGTCAGGGAGCATAGAATGCAAGCTGCCATGTTATAGACTCTAAAACACTAACGCACTGACAAGTATGTAGAATATACACACAAAGATATCAAATACACAATACTACACGAATGTAGACAATTTTACAAATATGTCATTGCTGGTTCTCCCTGTTCAATGCACCCCCATTCTATCTAATGTTGTCGTGTTTTGCTTGTCATTATCAGTTTTGAGCCTAAACTCTCCAACCACTCGGCCACCAAAGAGCCACCCCCCCCCTCGCAATTATCCAAAGCAAAATTTTTACTATAGTGCAGTCAAAAATTCATTGCGCAACTTACCCAAATTACTTTGCAAATCAGTTTGTATCAATTTGTCTTAACTTAATCACATTTTTCCACAACAATTAAAGTTCGATTAAAAAACGTTTTTGTCCTTAATTTATGTAAAATACTACAAATGTCCTTCATGCGGAAAATGAAATTGTTCACAGCTTTCCGCTTCTCACACACATTTTGCATACGCATATGGCTTACGTCACAGCCCACCTATGACCCTTTTAATAGCAAAACTACTTACAAGCAATTAATTTGATAGTGAACACTTTTTTGCACTAAAAGTTCTCAAAACATGCTGTCAATAAAGATTATCTCGAGATTTGAAAATAATGACAGATTTGCTTTTAAGAGCAATATTGTTAGACTGTAAACCTTTTAAAATCAGTAGAAACCACCCACTGGGATTTAAAAAAAAATTGTATTTGTTAAGGAATTTTCTAGAATAGAGCTAAGAGATGTTTACCAAAATATTGATATATTAAGACAAATTGATACAAATTACTGGGCAAAAGCTTGAGAGTTTAGGTTCGATAGTTGAGGAGATATTTGACAATAAGTTTCGCCTCGAATTTTGTACCGTACTATAGCTCTGTCGTCAGAAAACATGAGAGAGGGTAAAATAGACATTTGTGAGGCAGCGTTGTGGAATCAGGCACTCGTCAATTTTTGGGCCTGTAGAGTTATTTGTATCATCTTAAAGCTTGTTCACTTGTCTTTTTTTGAATGAAAAAAATATCCATTTATCTTAAATGCAAGTCGAGATATTTGCGAATGAAGGGGGTGGAGGTCACCTGTTTTCAGAGGTAAAGTTACTGAGAAAATGGCTGCCAAAGATTAATTATTTCCTTAGCTTAAGAGTACGTGGTAACTGAAAATTTACATTTTTTGTGCCTTTAACCAACGTTTTTAAGAAACATCCATACAGAAATGAATTCTTTAATGGGCATGAAAGGTGTTGAGCTAAAAAACAATAATTTGACATAAAAATGCAAATTTCTTCACTTTTATTATTTTGACGAGAGCCTGATTCCACCACGCCGCCTCATATTTAAAAACAACGAGAACTATCCTGGTTTCCATGCCTGAACTTTTTGCCAACATCACTGCTAATAGTGATGTTAAAATTTGACTTTGGCTTGTTTGGAAACATCTTCATGTTGGTGGTGGTACTGGTGCAGAGAAGGGCGTTTGGTAAGTTCTTTGTTAATGATGACTTGCCACAGAGGTTCAAACTTGTCTGATTCACAGAGGTTCAAACTTGTCTGATTCACAGAGGTTCAAACTTGTCTGATTCACAGAGGTTCAAACTTGTCTG
>NW_004797995.1:119162-146662 GCF_000002075.1 Aplysia californica | reverse complement strand
CATCCACCAATGGTTCTCTGCTGTTTGAAACTTTTGATACCCAGTAAAATATGATTACCTGCGTCTGTGGTGTAGCGGTTAGGTGTTTCACTGTCGTGAGCAGGAGTACAGAGAGTTCGATTTCCGTTGGGAAAGTTTTGCTCAGGATGTGAAATCGAGAAGAAGGAAAGAAGAAATAGGAAGGCGGAGCCAATGAAACAAGCTACACACAATATATAATTTTCATTCATGCTGTCATAGTATCAGTCATGCGTTGCTTATGTGGTAGGTAAGGGCTGGGGTCTGAAGGGGGCGTTCGATTGGAAAGTTTGTCTTCGGACATAAAATAGAGAAGAAAGAAAAGGGGAATGCCAGAGGGGAGAGCCAAGGAAGCAGAGTAAACACAACGCTTATATTTATACACACTTCCGTTGTGTCAATTATGAATTGCTTAGAATGTGGGGGAGTAGTGGGGTTGGGGGGAATGGGGAGGGAAGGGGTGGGGGGGGGGAGGGATTTGAAGAAAACATGTCTATTGTTCTCATCTTGTTTCAATGGTCGTCTTTGATGATTGACTTCTCGAAAGAATAGGATATTTAACTAGAGTCAGGTGTCACCCAGTTACAGATCGTTATAGTTGCAGTCATTCCTTGTATAATTATTGCAATCACCCTGGAAGCCGTAGCATCACCTAATTCGGAGAGACATAACTGTTCAAGAAGAGGACACCACGAGAATATAATGAACTCTCGAACGAGAGAGTTCAGAGTAAGTGCTTGTACTGTTGCAGTGAATTTCGAGTCTGTTTAGAACGATACCATAATTGTCAACAACCATTAAAGGATAATGAGAACTCTTTTGAGAGCTCGAGTTGTTGAAACTCATATTTATAAGATTGGTCTGCTTTTGCTGTGTATTTCTACTCACGTATGAATGACAAATTCGGAAGGTAGATTTTTTAGAAAATAATGTGAGGTTTGAAATGGAAGAGGCGGGGGTGGGGGTAGGGGGGGATATGAAAATGGTTTTTCCTCCTCAGGATCAAAACGTTTTATAATTCCTGTTATCAATCATATTCACGCTATGAAAAGAATCATTACGGAAGTCGAGACAAAACTACGTATTCTATATCTCTTGTTAGACAAGAGTTCAGAACTGACACGCGGGGCCTCTTGTGGCCTAGAGGTTAAGGTGTACGCCTTTCATTCAAAGGTCCCAGGTTCGAATCCAGGAGCTGCTGGAAAATTTTTCTTTTCTAAAATTGACTCCTTTCACCTTCTTTCCTGCTCTCTAGCAATGTTCTATTGCCTTATTTCGTTTCCACTTTCTGCCCCCACCCCCTCACCTCCTTTGCCCCCTTCTCTGGGATTCTGACTCTTTCTGCAGCCTTTCTACTGCTACTCCTTGGATCCTTCTTTATGCCTTCTGTCAGCCACACCCCTGATCTTCTTGTAGGAAAGATCTACATCTAGCTTTCTCGGACAAGGGTGAAAAGTCTCGGAGGTCCCTTGTGCAAGTTGCGAACGTTAAAGATCCCTTGGTGGTCTAAAATTGATAAGAGTAGGCTTCGGCTGCCACCCGGGCAAAATTCAAAATTTTATATCAGCTGGAAATGTTTAATGTGTCCCGCGTGCTCATATGACCTTATGCAATTGCAAGCGCCGTAAAACACTTAACCCCTCCCCCTAAACAACCCCCCCCCAAAAAAAAACCCCGCAAAAAAACAAACTTACACTAGACGTTCAGAATTTACACGTGAGGCTGACAGGACCAGACAAGGTTTTGCTCTGATAAGTGACAATACTTGTTCGAAGTTTGGTCACTGAAGCATGCACAGGAAATGGAGAGGTTAACTCGTTTCATTTACTTATTTAGTGCATGTGAGCGTACCCAGGCTACTAGAAAGCAAAGTTTAGTTTTTATTACACTTAAAGCGACTTAAGGAACTTGGACATCTTTTTCTTATGGAAAGTTAGAAGGCAAAAGATAGCGTGGAGGGTTAATCGAAGAATAATTTGCATGAAATCGTAAAATTTGAACTGATGGGTGTGTGGAAATGACCAGGATAATTCCGTGGTTCTAAGATAATTCGAGTAAAAACATTGAAGACGGCCTTGTAGGACTATTAAAAATGAGGCAGGGCTTTTTTCGACAGCTTCTCCCTCGTAATGAATTCTCTCCTATAAGAGATGCGCTTTTTTGACTGCATTCAAATCTGGTCTAAAGCAAAGCCATTTTACTGACTAGACTAGTTTTATTCTTCCTCCAGCAGCAGATGTGATCAGTACTTGGGGGCGTCGGTGGCCTAGTGGTCAGGCTACAGGACTCGTAATCATGAGATTGTAGGTTCGGGGGTTCGAGCCGCGGGCCCGACGTTGTGTCCTTGGGAAAGGCACTGTACACGAATTTTCCTCACTTCACCCAGGTGGAAATGGCTGCCCGGCCATAGACAGCGAAAGATTTTGACAGAACATTAGGGTTTTAGCGCCTATAAACAACGCTTTCAATAAGCACAATATTTCGATAAGGGGAAAAAAAGGCTGCTTGACTTGCTTTTAAAAGCGATAATACCCCAGCTGTAAACCTTTTTACTTCTATAAAAATCACATACTAGGATATCTTATTAATTTATTAAGAACTTTACTAGAATACAGCCAACAACTATTTACAAACATATTCATCCATTAAGACAAATTGATACAAGTCATTGTGCAAAAGCTGGAGAGTCTGTGCTCGATAGTTTAGGGAATACTTGACAATAAGTTGCGCCAATAGTAATAATAATAATAATAATAATAATAATAATAATAATAATAGATGTCTAATGTGATTTTTCCACCAGCGCATACATTTTCTTTCATCGCCAAAGAGTGCTATCGGAATTAATGGGCACCTCGCGGTAGTTGACCCCCAATTTTAAAACGTGTTTGTGTGGGGACACCTGTTAAATAAAACAGTCTCAGATCACCACCTAGGGTGATAAAATGTCACTGACACGTGATTCGATATAATTTTATATTTAATCAATACCCCATTGTCGCATCAAAATAGTTTCTTCTTTTTTGTTTTCTAATTGACTTCACTGGTTATTGATCCGCTGAGCACAGTACTGTCCCGACGCATTCATTACATAACGGTCTTTAATGAATGCATTAAAACAGAACAATTCGTTTTAAACTAGTACAATCACCAAAATGCCAGTGTGGAGAGGCGGACCAAACTGTTGAACACATCCTTCAGCACTGCAAGACACACAGGGCCCTGAGACAGGAAACGTGGCCAACCCCACTGACGCTACAAGAGAAGCTATACGGCCCGCCAGATGAACTGACCAGGACGGCCCAATTTATGACAGATACCGGACTTCAAGTGTGATGCGATCGAGAAGAAGAAGAAGTTATCGTATATGTCAAACAAGGCATCCCACTTCAAACTACAAACAGCTCTTGTTATCAATTCCTTCAGAAATAGTAATGAGGTATTTCCGGGTCTCTAGTTTTTTAAAGAGCACTATGATTTCAATCGCCCCTGTCATTAATTTAAAAAAAAACCAAACACATTTTGTTTATTGTTCTTGAACCAACCCACTGTTTGAGGAACAATCAGTGTACAATGTACATTTTGGAGACCATAATGCACATTTAGGAGACCCTCGATTTGTGTTAATGGGGCCGTTAAAATACCTACACTATATAAAGACACTAGATTGTACATAGATAAACTCTAAGAGATTTTGAATTTAAGGAAAGAATATAACAAGTGAGTGAGTACTTACGAATCAGTTCCTTTGATTTTTTAATGTTGTTTCATAGTAATCATGGAAGTTTATTTTACATACATCCTATTTATTACTTTTTAGAAACTGAACCCATTTACCGTCAAACTCGAGACTGTATCGTGACCTTTGGTCAGAACGGTAGTGGAGCAAAGTTGTGATTTGAGCTGAGAATGTATTCTCATAATATTTTTTAAAAGTGCGCTGGATCATTTCAGCACCACAACCTCGCTTTCCCAAACTCGTATATCTGACTCTGCGACTTTACAGATCGAGTCCTGACGACAAATGGATATCACTTTCAGGATGTTCCTTTATTTCATTATTCCAGTATTAAATGAGCTTCATATATTGCTCATCTCTCTCTCTCTCTCTCTCTCTCTCTCTCTCTCTCTCTCTCTCTTTTTAGTGGGTTTCAGAGAATTTTGAAAAAAATAACGATGATGATGCCGATAATAGAAGCAATGCCTCGTTCTCGTTCTCGTGTTCGTTCTTTCCCGGTGAGTAATTGTAGCGCTTGTCTGTTTTTCTTGATTAATCGATTGGTTTTTTAAAGTTTCTTGAGCCAAACATTTTGTCATCATCCGAGAAATCTGATCAAAGAATAGCAATAATATGTATAACTAGCTGGACCCCATTCGATGAAAGGAATGATCGGTGCATTAACGTGAACTGAAAGTCATTGGCCTGCTATATTTACACTGTACTGGAATGGAACAATGAATCTTGAGAGAGGCAAAAAATTAGAAGGTCTAGATATATATTTCCAAAACAAAATGCGCCTCGCAAAATATTACTTCCGGCACTTCCGTTGTGGAGGACAATTGCACAGACTTGTTTCGTTTCTCAGTGGAATAATCAGAAGGGCCGAATAAGGACGGAAACTTTATGTCAAATGTATTTGTCTAAATTCAGGAAATGAAGAAATAAATAAATGGGTCTCCGTCATGGAGACCCATCTATCTTTTTGCAGGTACATTGCCAACTTTCAACTCTGCAGCTTTTGTAGTTTTAAGTGACACAGGTGTTTCCAAGTTGCCAAATATATAATAGATGTAAGTTGATTCTCTATTCGGCTTTCATGGTGGTACACTCCATAACTTCAAAAGTGTGGAAACAGTGCGCACAGCTTGTGAACGGAAAACTCAATTGTTTGCATAGGGTCCTAGGAGACGGACCTTTCCAAGAATAGATCCAAACGAAACTAATGAAACACTGAAAATTAAACTGCAGTTACTTCAGGCCCCTCCGTAAAACTGTGCACCCTTTAATTGATTTTGAACCACTACTTTTTTGTGTTGGAAATCCGAAAGTTAAGTGGTTGGGAAATTTTAGGCAGCCAAAGTGAAGGACTTTAACAAATATAATATAGTATAGATATTATTGCGCTTAGATCGCCTCATAAATACTAAAATAATTTGTTGTCATGTTTTAAGTCTATACATTCTAATCACATTTTTAAAAAAAGCATACAGTTGACAAACCAAAGTCAATTTCTTGCTCAGACAAGTTGGAAGCAGTAAACCTCCTCACTTATCAAAAGGGAGGTCCTGTCGGCTTTATTATCATACTAAGGCTGTCCAAGAAATTGCAATAAAATGGATATGAAATTAAGTTTTATCATGATTGAGTTGCAATGTATACAGTTAGCTTGCAGAACATTCCTTTTCTTCCCCTAAGTAGTTCATATGAACAATCTAGCGTCTTTTCCATCACCACATAAATAAATGCATGCTTCTCGTAAAATGTTACGTCAATAGACTAAAGTCATTCTCTGACGTACGCCACAAGGTCTGTGTCATCAGCGATTCTCACTCTGGATAGATATCGCTACATTAGTCTAAACGCTGTAGTTTGAAGGGGCTAGATCAGTACTGTGATCTATATACGTTTCATAAGGTTCTCATGCGTATTTTACTTGCAACTGTTTCATGTGCAGATTGTTCTTTGTGACAGGAAGTGGTGACAACAAAGTTGCGAGCCACCATTGATAAAGCGAAGATGATGGAAAGAGTATCGGTTGTGCAACAACTTATCAGTGAACCCCCATCGTCGGTTTTGCGCACCTTCAAATTGGCAAAGTGCTTTTTGAATGTTGATAATAAATATTAGTTTACATTTACATGAAACTGATATAGAAACTATTTCGCGCGCTTATATGACCTTACGCAGTTGCGACCGCCGTAAAACTCTTGCTAAAAAAGTAAAACAAAGAAATAATTATCAGCAATAAATCTCTTGTCCACTGTCCAGCAGATAAAAAGTGACCGGCTAAGCCGTTCTTGCCCTGATAATGAACCGCCCTTGTGTATCCTGCTTGCATATTCTCAACAATAATAGTGATCGATGTACTGTGTCTCGTTGTCACATTTCAACTGCTTTGGAATCCATCAAGGAGACACTTTTCTGTATCAAACTCACTCATTAAAGACATTTCAGTGAATGAACTGTTAACTTATGGAAACGTATAACAGTAGAAATATCACGAATTTTTACCTCCTATCCTCAATTTAAAGTTTTTCAATACGTGCAGCATTCATTCTGTGTTGCTTACTTTATGCTTAACTGGTGGCATAATCCAAGAGGATCGTAGGTGCGCTATGTGATAGAGAGTCTCGTTAGGTGCCTCCACTTTTCATGGTTTTTTTTGCGGGCGCCTGAGTTTGGGGAGAACGATTTCCATGTCTACTCCGCAATGTTGTCAGTCCACCTCATTCTTTGCCTTCCTCTTCTTCTCCTCCCCTGCACAGTCACCTGAATAATGATATTAGATAGGCCGCACGATCTCGTTACATGGCGAAACCAATTCAGTTTTCTTCGTTTCACAGTAAACAGCAAGTCTAAATAGTGGCTCTTGTGTTGTTTTACTCAACTGCTCACTTCCTCACAATGTGACGTGGTCATTGTATGTGATGCCAAAGAGTCTTCTAAAGCATTTAATTTTGGCTTCTTGGATCTTTCTTTGAATCTCTGCCGTCAAGGTCCATGATTCACAAGCATACAGAAGAATGGAAATGACGAGGGCATAGAGTAATCTGATTTTGGAATTGACAGAGCTGTTTCTATCTTTCCATATTGGTCATAGTTTTGTAAGCGCCTCGGTGGTTTGTGCACATTTTGCGTGGACTTCTGGCTTGGATTCTTCTTGGCTGATGATAGCACCAAGGCACTTAACAGTAATTTTGGTTGTAATGGGTATATCACTATTTCTCATTATGGTTTCCTTTAATAGGTCTGTCATACTGTGTGTCTTGGGCTGGTGAAGCCTGGGTGCAGCAATTTCTCTCCAGTACAGACCACACCCGACTTCCTCCAATACCCGGGGGCTCGCCTTGACCTCGAACATGTGACCCCTGCCCTTCATCGATGAAGTCTGCGCCCTGGCCGGTGAAAAGTGTACAGGTCATACGCCCAGTGGTGTCGTGTAAACACCACTCCCTCACATGGTTTTTCACGCCAGCTGAGGCGAGTTCCCGGGGTGTGGTGTTTGGAGTCTGTGTTGAGAGACAGATAAAGGGCTCTAACTTGGTGGTCGTATAGATATGTGCGCCACTATATAGGTAATTGAACAAAATGGTAAACGTTTGACTCTCGTAAAACATTCTCAAGAGAAACACTTTCAAGTTCTACCAGTACCTTAGTGGGATTTTTTCGTTTTGCGTGAAGGCATCACTCTGCAGCCCCAATCTCTTCTTTTGACCAATTTCGTTGATTGTTTGCCATCTTTGTCATGATGTAGTTTAATGGTTACATTCGTTTTGTCCATTCCAGTGGCACACCAAAATTGACTATTCTCTGAACGTCTGTTTACACAAGAGACAAATACAAGATATTGTCTGTTATTCCTGGGATAGCTTTCGAGTTTGGAATCAGCCAAAAAAAGCGCACGTGTGGTTCTGCCAAGCCTTTGTGTTTTTCAATAATTCCTATAATACATTTAATACAAAGTCCCAAAGTGGTCTTTCAACACAGAATGATTAGAGGAGGACAAGTGCGTTTATGTTCACTCCTCCCTCCCTCCCCCCGCCCCCCCTCTCTTGCTCTTTCTCTCTCTTTTTCTCTCACCCTCTCCCTCTAACTCTCTCTCTCTCTCTCTCTCTCTCTCTCTCTCTCTCTCTCTCTTTCTCTCTCTTCCCCATTTCCCTCATTTTCTTTTATCTTTGTTTCTCTCCCCGCCCCCTCTCTCTCCCGATATATATATATATATATATATATATATATATATATATATATATATATATATATATATATATTTATATATACATATATATAGATATACACATATATATATAAATATATAAATATACTATATCTACACACAGACACGCGCACACACACACAAACACACACACACACATACACACACACACACACACACACACACACACACAAACACTCACATACACGTTTATTATTATTATTATATTTCTCTCTCACCCTCAGCTCGCGACAGTGAGCACTGGAGGTTCATTACGTCCACGTATCCAGGTATCTCTCCCTAAATCTCTGTCTGTCTGTCTGTCTGTGTGTCTGTCTGTCTGTCTGTCTGTCTGTCTGTCTGTCTGTCTGTCTGTCTGTCTGTTCTAATCGTAATGGACACTGGTTTACTGGATGGATATCCCTATGCTTTTGGGTTTTTTTGTTTGCTTAAAAAGTTCCGAGCTTCACTAGGAAGTGTGTTCCAGTGTACTTGAAAAAACAAGGAAACATAAATTAGCTTGGTTGAACTAGCCACATTATAATTACTGTTTCCCATGTTACTGGACAGTTATGTCGGAATATTACACACGCCTCCAATGTTAGTCTGTTTCATTCGTGTATATTATGTGAGGCAGCGTGGTGGAATCAGGCTCTCGTCAAAATAATCAAAGTGAAGAAACTGGCATTTTTCCTCAGGTTTGTTAATTTTTATCAAATTTTTGTTTTTTGGCTCAGCTCCTTTCATGCCATTTAAAGAACTCATTTCTGAGGAGGATGTGACTGAAAAACGTTAACTAAAGGCACAAGAAATCTAAATTTTCAGTTACGACGGACTCTTAAGCTAAAGAAACAACTAACCTTTGGGGGCCAATTTCTCACTAATTTTACCCCTGAAACAAGGTGATCTCCACCTCCTTCATTTGCAACTATCTTGGCTTTTTTTCAAGATAAACGGATATTTTTTTCTTCCAAATAAAGAGAAGTAAACAAGGTTTACGATGATAACAATAACTCTACATGTCCAAAACATGACGAGAGCCTGATTCCACCACATGCCTCACATAGGTCTTGTAAGATGGTGTTGGTACCAATAATATTTCCAGCCATTATTCAGAACATAAAACCGATATAGCTTTCCTAATCACCAGAACGCGAACCATTAGTTTTCATCGATCTGGCAGAAATGGTCATTGAGAAGAATAATTATTAACTGAGAAACCGACCCACGGGTGAAAACTGTTACATATTTTAAGGCTTTTCGTTTGTAGAATAAGTGAAAATATCGGCCAACGATAAAAGACAACAGCCGCATTGAAGTGCAGAGAGAGAGAGAGATAAAGAGAGAGAGAGAGAGAAAGATAGAGAGAGAGAGAGAGACAGAGAGAGAGAGAGAGAGAGAGAGAGAGAGAGAGCACTCAGTCCTTTCAAAGAATGTGCACATGGAAGGAGGTATAATTGTTGGTGATTTCAACGTATTATCGGATTTTTTAAATGTAAGTATTACTGTGTGTATCATTATTTATTTGGATTCACAACTACTGTGGGTTTGTGCCAAAGTTTGTAATATAGTCACTCGTTCTCATACTAGATTTTGGACAAATTGTCAACATCATCATCATCCAGAGCCAGATCTGCGACAGACATCGGCGATCATGGTTCTCCATTCATTCCTTTGCTCGGATGCTCTTAACTTAAAAAAGCTACGTTTCCCTGAACTGCTCTGTTCTCTAATCTGTTTCAAAGTATCCTAATAAAACATTGCTTTAAAAAAAATCGATAAAATTTGACCTACGGGTCAGAAAAATAATGTCGGTTTTTTTCGAATTCCCCATTCTCGTAGACAACGATTATTGTCAGACACGAATTACAAAATTAATCTGACATCCGAAAATGGGTCATGGGAAAAATCAATATTTCTTTTTTTAAAGATGGTACTGCTGAGCCACACTATTAAAATGTATGAATCTACAGGAGCAGAGGCAGACCGAAGAAGAGTTAAGAGGACAACATCAAGGAATGGACAGGCCTGGAACTCAAAGACACGCTCTGGAAAGCTGAAGACCGGAAGGAGTGGAGGAAGCTGGCGGCAAAATCTTTAAAAGCGCCCTAACGGACATCCAGTCTACAGGATAGGTGAAGGTGAAGGTGAATCTACAGTGAATTATAGTTATACTTTTATTTTTATAATATTTTGGTAAGTGTTTTACGGCGCTCGCAACTGCATAAGGTCATATGATCGCGCCGGACACATCAAACATTTTCAATTGGTTGGAAAATTTGAATTTTGCCCCGGTGACGACCGAAAACTACTCTTTTCGATTTTTGACCACGAAGGGATCTTTACCGTGCACAACTTGCACACTTGACCTCCGAGATTTTTCGCCCTTGTCCGAGAAGGCAAGGTGTAGATCTTTCCTACCATAAGATCAGGGGTTGGGCTGAAATAAAGCAGTAAGAAGGAGCCTAGGAGTAGCAGTATAAAGGTTGTAGAAAGAGTCAGGAGCCCAGTGGAGGGGGCAAAAGAAGTGGGGGAGTGGGGGAAGATGGTGGAGTCGAAAGCAGACGACATAATACTGCAAGAGAGAAGGACAGAAGGTGAAAGGAGACAATTTTAGAGAAGATATTTTTTTCCGTCGCTACACGGATTCGAACCCGGGACTTTTGAATGAGAGGCGAACACCTTAAACCTCTAGGCCGCCAGGAGACTTGCATGGTGCACTTGCTCTCCAAATTCCATGTCTCTATTTCCCATGGTTTTTGAGTTTTTAGCTTTTAAAGCCAAGAAATAAACATTTTGAGGAAAGGAGCAAAAACATCTCAAAATTGCTTTAAAGTATCGTATTGGCTCTTACAAAGTATCGTATTGGCTCTCAATGTTTCAAACTTTATGGAGCTATCTCTTTGAAATAGGACTTTTGGAGTACTGCCATCCGATTTAGCATATCATTTTCAATGGAAGTTTCTTAAAACCCCAAAACATGGTCTGGACCCAAACTGGACCTCAAAAACCCGTGTGTGGCCTTAAAGAAGATGGGGCTGCCTGGTGAAGAAATACAATTAGCGAAAAAATGACCGCCAAAGTTTGGTGACTTCCAAAACCTGGATGTCCTTGGAAACTGCAAATTTATATTTTGTTGGTGCTTTTGATCAACGTTTTATGGTAACATCCGCAGATGAAGTCATTTTCAAATGCACATTAACGGTGTTGAGACAAAATTATATAAATCTATGAAAATTTCCCAGTTGGGTGAAAAAATGATGGCTTCTCCGATTTCAGTATTTTGAGAGCGCCTGATTTCAACACGCCGCTTTACAAATATTGTTTTAAAATTTCGTTGTTGTATCTAAAGATTGCTATGAAATTCATTATAAACTCTTTTTCCTATCTGTCCAACAGCTCTTCCTTCAGCCGTAGAACAATCAAAATTGAATGCACAGAGATCAACTGAAATTCAAGAAAAAAATGGCCCAGAAAATTGATCTTCGGTGTTCACTTTTCCTAAGCCTGATTCTGTTTCAACTTCATATCGACTGGTTCACGCTCCTTCAAAGTTCTGCCGCACACTGCTCAACTTGGAACAGGCTATCTTACCTCCATTTTGATGGCTTTATTATCCTAAACCCTGAATCAGGAATAACTGTAACATCTCGACACGATTGCCTGGCAACGTGCGCGAATCGTTCTTGTTCTGGAGTGAGGATCAAACACATAGCTACCAAAACCTTCGAGTGTACTTCGTATGGAGATGAACTCGTGCATAAAATTGCTCCTGGTGTCAACTCTTCTACACTATTGTTTGTGTTGTTTCAAACAGTCATTTATAATCCAGAAAGCAGCTATAAGTATGGTATTCCAGGTGGACTCCGAGATGGAAGTATTGTTCTTTTAGAAGGAATTCTAACTGCTTCTACTGGTGGAGATATAATGATCCAGCTACATTTTCATGTCTCTGGTACTGACACTCCATTGAGAATCAGGTTAAACAACGAAAATGAAAATGTAAAAACAGTTCTAAGTCATAGGCAGTCAGGAATCTTGAGTGAAATGCTTCCCGTTTCTACCAATCGCTTGGTGAACGGAGGCAAATTCAGCGTGCTTATCTACGTCACGATGCACCACTATAAAATTGTTGTGAATAACGAGTACTGTTGTGATTATACTCATGTGTTTACAAATCTTTCATCCATTGTGAACGTAAAGATTACTCGAGATGTGCTGCCACTGAGATTCATGATGAACTGAACCTTTTTGAAAAGACACGACCAATGTTTAAAAGTGAATTGAAACAAAATTGATTATAATAGGCACTTGTTATTTTGTTTGTTTTAGTACAAATTTTACGGCGCTCGCAACTACATAAGGTCACATGAGCGACAGCACTTGTTAAGACACTTTTGAATGTATTCGCATGAAGATTCTTCGTGCAATGTGTGTACATTGATTTTATTTGTGGTTTCATTTTATTCTACAGGCAGTATCGTCATAGAAGGAATAGGCTCCAACATATACATTGGCGTTAAAAAGAAACTTGAAAATGTATTCACCAAATCATCTTGCTAAAACCAGACTTGACAAAGTACAGTGAAACCAGAGAAACGTAAAATTGTGTTTATGCGTGTATTAGAGTACACCAACACTGGGTCAAAGTATTACAAATCAAATGAATGGAGAATTTCTTTGTAGGCAATAAGCAATGTTTTATTAGGATATTTTGGAGTCGCGTTTTTTCGCTACTTTTTAGTGGGCCTCCACACATCTATAGATCCATATTGGGGTTATTCTTCTGATGACTATTGTGCCTTTGGTGGGATTAACTTTTCCAAGAATTGTCAAATGGCGATGGCCCTGTGAGAGTGTGCTTTGTCCTGCATAACTATTTCTACTCGAAAGACACAACGACGAAAATAAGGATACGACCTGATGTCCCAGCACTTGTGCGATGTAGCTATTTAAACGAAGGGATTTGATGACTGTTACGAATGGAGTTTTGTTCATTCTTACCGGGTCACCCCAAACCATGGCAGTTTCAGGGGTTTCTATTCCCAGGTGACAGATTATTGTGTGTAAAAACTAACTAAAACAGCCCATGTTCAATAAAGAGTTAGAGCTTTACAAGAAACCAAAGGCTCGTATACAAAATACCTATGCTCACATTTAACATTAAGTTCATGTTTTGCGTGGTATTTGTTACTGCTCTGTTTTCCAATGTGTCTTAAAATCTCCTTTAAAAATGTTCAATGAAGAGACAATAGTATTCTCCATTCATTTCATATACAATACACATCCATTCCACCCAATTTAATGAACTCCAATACAAGCATGATCACACTTTTACGTTTCTTTGATTTCGCACAATTTTGCCAAGCATGATTTTTAAAGGTTAATTTGGAGTGAACACATCTTGGGAGACTCTTATCGTAGATAAAATATTAATGTGTTAGATGGAGCAGAATTTAATCAGCTTTAAATTGGTATGCTGCATGAGTGGGTCGTGTAAGGTTTTAACAAGATTATTGGGTGAATACGGCTTCAAGTTTCTTTCGGAAGCTGCTGTATATTATTTTCTACTTTCATACGGTGGTCATAATAATATGAAGATTATTGCATTTCCTTTTCAGTGTAAACCTACTCACAACCAATGAACCCCTGGAAGTCTTACCACAATGACGACCGAACATTAGAGAGTTTTATTATTCCAATATAAATATAAATAAATTACGTGAGTTACGTTGGTGGATTTATTCTAGGAGTGAAATTGCCAAGTTGTAACCACGAGTTCCAACGAGTGACAACGACTGGCAATTTCACAAGTAGGGTAAATCATTGTCTGCAAATATAACGAGCGTAATATTTTTTTTATACCATACTGATATCAATTGGCGAAATAGATCCTGACCAACAAAGTTTAAATGAATAGCCATTTGGGCAAGAGGATCCATAGAGTAATATAGTCACTCGTTCTCATACTAGATTTGGGACAAATTGTCATCATCATCATCATCCAGAGCAAGATCTGCGATAGATGTCGGCGATCATGGTTTTCCATTCATTTCTTTGCTCGGATGCTCTAAAAAAAGCTACGTTTCCCTGACCTTTCCATGTTACCCATTTGTTTAGGTTCCCTAAGTATGTTGTTCTGGGCCTACCTCTGCCTCGCTTGCCCTCAATTTTGCTAGTGAGAGCAAGATGTTCAAGACCTTTATGTTTATTCAAGTGTCCCAAAAACTGCATTTGTCGTTTCCTGATTGTTTTTAACATTGAGCGTCCCACGTAGGCTTCATCAAGCACTACCTCATTAATTGATTTATTTTCCTTCCACGATACTCTTAGCAGTCTCCTAAGAAACCACATTTCTGTTGCTTCTATTTTATTTTCACTGTCTACAATGATTGTCCAGCATTCACAGCCATATAGAAGGATTGACCAAACATAGATAGAACCAATAAATTGGCAACAAAAAAACAAAAACAAAATCTGCGTTCAGGAAAAGAGACTAAAACAGAACCTGGACATGGATGGCTCGTGCCTCTATAAATAAATCATTGATGGTCAAGGTCAAGGCCAGCATAGACTTGCTAGGCCTAGCATTGCACTAAAATATATCGCCGCACTCTGTTGACGTTATCCTGGTTCACTATGGTGCGCACTATTTTACTCAATTTGGAACCAAATTAAGGGCAACGTAGAGAGTATGTGCTTACTCACCTAGTAGGGTGAGTGGGAGACTGGTGTTAAACACCCCATTTGGGCACCCATGGTAAACATCGTTTGCAGAGAAGTTTTTTGGTTTTTTTTTAGAGAGGGCAAAGAGCGGCTGCTATAACATTGCAAGTCCAGGAATATTATCTTCGCCACATGATACAATGTCTCGTCAGTTTGGTGACCACAGCCATTCTCTGACATGCTCCACAAGGTTTGTTTCATCAGTTATTCTCACTCCGTCTATATATTGCTGCACTGGTCCAAACATTTGGAAGTCGAATGCGGCAAAATGAGTACTGTGATCCAAATACGTTTTATTTTGCATTTTGTCTGCATGAGCCCAACAACACCGAGCAAACATCAAAGCAATGTGTCATGTTATTTTTCAGATGTTTTAAAACTATCGAGAAGATAGTTTTTCTGCTTCCTACCTCATTTACTTAGACACTTCAGAGAACGACCTGTTAACTTTGAAATATCCATGACATAAGAAATATCACAAATTCGAGCCTACTATCGTCACAAGAGTGCTTGGGAAGACAAAGAGTAACTTGGATAGACAACAGAAAAACATGGATTGGCCTAGATGTAGCAACATGTGCAATGGCAGCTCGCGACTGTGAAGGATGGAGGGTCATTACACGTGAACCTCTGAGTCAGAGATGCAGTGGCAGTGGGTGGACCAAGATTTGGGTGGGGCTTTGGGTTCTTCCACTTCTTTACCACCAAAAAAGCAAGCAATAAGAACAAAACAGTAATGATTTTTCTATACTCACGGCGAGCCACGGCATTTTGAGAACAATTCAAACGAAAAGAGTCACCTTTGTTTTCCATCTCTTTGTTCTGCGTTAAATTCTTCAGGATGGTGGGGACGAAGCCGTTTCACCTCCAAATGTCTCTAATTAGTTTTTATCTGATGAAAAAGTTGCCTCAAAAGTGGTTTGATGTAATTAATAACTGTTAAATCTTAGCGGCACAAACACACAGCACTCCGAACACATACCGTCTATGAGGTGAATTGGGTCGTGTTGTTGCGGAAAATAGAACGCGCCTAATAAAAGCCCTATGGACGCATAGGTAATTGTGTCACTTGGGGAAAGTGTGTCGTAAACTTTCACCCCATTGTCAGGGCTGGGACTGCGTGAGCCCTCTGTGCAGTGTTATTTTTTTTCAAGTTTTCTGCCTTTTTACAAGAAGAGTTTCATTAAAAACGGGCGTGGGAACCGGCATATTCTTTCTGAGCCCTAACGCTATTTGATTGGCTGTTAGGTTACTATAGTTGTAAGCGGTGACTACAATGATTGGATAAACGGGCCCAAGCTGATCACTGTGTGTTCATTGCATGCGATCATAACGGTTTCAACTGTTTATTTCGTTATTTAAGAAACTTTAATTAACTAAGGGATAGAGTTGGGGTGGGGAGGGGGTGAGGTTGGGGGGCTCAAGCCTGTAAGCCCTTTACTACCCACCGCCACTGCAGAGATGACACCTCCAGGTATCCAGATATCATCGCGAGAGATTTTTTCCAATGCTTTCAGCATTCTTTCCATGTTAGCAGACTAACAAAGTCCTCTAAATGCTCATTGTGTAGATTTGTACGTCACTATTTAGTAAAAACAAAAAAAAGGAAACAATAGCAAACTTTAATTGCTAAGAATATTATGACCGTAAATACTTCCAAGTGGTGCACGAATCAGTGAAGAAATCAAACGACACCTTTAACCTTTTCTTTGAATAATTTTGTACTGTGCGCTATCTCTACATTAACATTTTTTCTATCTACTCAGTACGTAGTTTTGAGGAATTAGACGTCAAAACATTTTGAGTTTCACAACTTGTCAAGCTTTTCGAAAGCAATTCTCCGAATATCTTGATAGCGACTCCGAATAATCTGACGTTTTTGAGAGCTCAGATAGAACATTTAGTTTCTGACCTCAAGGTCTCAGTAACTCAAAACTGCCAAAAACATCCGATGAACTCTTGTAATTCTGAGGACGCGAGTAGTTGCCATCTGTGTTGTGACGGGGCGAAATGATGGATTATATTCATTTCGTTTCCTTCACATTCTACATCCAAATCAAGTATTTCTAAAACTTACTAAAACGTGTTTGCAGACCTGACAAAATTATTTCTGGGACAGCCCTAGTGTTTAGAATTTTTAAAAAAATGCGCATATATATGGTTTTGCAAAGCCTGTAAAAGGCCCAAAGGCCGTCTTTCAACACAGATAAGAATGAGATAGCAGAAAACAGATACGCTTGCATAAATAATGAATTAATAGATTGCACTGTATAACGCATCTCTGTTAGGAAAGTGCTCAAAACACAAAGGAAAATGGTCTCAATAAATATTCCACTCCCTCATCTCTCTCTCTCTCTCTTTCTCTCTCCCTCTCTCTCTATATATATATCTCTCTCCCTCTCTCTCTGTCTTTCTCTCTCTCTCTTTCTCCTTCTCACTCTCTTTTTCTCTTTTTTAGCTTTCATTTGATCTCTCTCTATCTCCCCATCTGTCTGTCTCTGTCTTTCTGTATCTCCATTTCTCTCTCTTTCTTTCTCTCTGTCTTTCTCTTCTTTTCCTTCTCTAGCTCTGTTTTTTATCTATCTATCTATCTATCTATCTATCTATCTATCTATCTATCTATCTATCTATCTATCTATCTATCTATCTATCTATCTATCTATAATGTATAACATATAATCCATCTGTCTACCCCCCCCTGTCTCTTTTTCTTTCTTATTCTCTTTCTCTATTTCCCTCTCTCTCTCTCTCTCTCTCGGTGTCTCCCCTCCCTTTTTCTCTCTCTCATCATACTCGTTACTGGTTTACCGGACATAAAAGGTGCCAATTCCATAGGTTTCATTGTTATAAATTATATTTTCAATGTTTGCGTTAAAAGTTGGTTATATGTCATGAAAAACGGTATTAATACTAAACATATTAGCCTTTTTTCAGAACACAGAATCTTACTAGCTTTCAAAATCAACAGACCGTAAAACATTTACCATCGTCGACAAGGCAGAAGTGAACTTTGGGACCAAGAATTATTAATAACGAGAGTAATAGACCCCGTGGATGCAAACCGCTAAATATTTTAAGGCATATCAGTCCGCGATTAAATACAACAGCCCCGTTGAAGTGGAGAGATAAAAATGAGAGAGAGAGAGAGAGACAGAGAGACAGAGAGACAGAGAGACAGAGAGACAGAGAGACAGAGAGACATACAGAGGCAGAGAGTGACAGAGACAGAGACAAAGAGAGAAAGAGAGTGTGAGAGAGAGACAGAGAGAGAGAGAGAGAGATAGATAGAGAGACAGCGAGAGAGACAGCGAGAGAGAGAGAGAGAGGGGCAAAGAGAGACAGAGGTAGGGCCTTCAGTCCAGTCCAAAATGATTCCAGTGAAAGGAGGTATTTTTATGACAGACTTCAACTCTGTACCTTATACGAAGGTAATGTTGTGTAAACATATCGTTAGGAACCACAACTGTTGTGGGTTTGTGTGAGAGTGTGTAATATCGTTTAGTTTTTGTTCTAGATTTTGAAGGATGTATTCTAGTAGGTATATACTAACTCTTAGAACTATGTGTCACGACATAGCTTAAACAGGCGCTCCTCAATTATTTTTTTTTTTTGCATTTGGAATTATTGATGTAATCTTAACGAAATTGTCACTTGGCTTGCTTTTGATTAATGAAATGCTCATCCATCTTGAGGAGGGGGGCTGGTTTACAAACCTATCTCGATAAAGCCTTATGGCGTGGAGGTATAACAGGAAAACACCTCTAAAATGTAACTTTTGTTTTGTTTAAGTCAACGGTTAGCATGGTGACGGTGGCCATATTGAAAAATAAACAGCTTTCATAAAAGTAAAACAGTTTTTTATTTACCCACCAAATTTATTTTTTCAAATTTGTTACATTGATAGATATACCCAATACAAAATTGTATACAGTAGGAATATAAATGTATGTGCTTTTGCTCCTTTTGTTTTAAAATAGACTTAAAAGTGTATTAAGGGCTTTGATGCTGCTGTCTTTTATTCCATCAATAAGGGAAACATAAAATTTCCTCCTTACTTCGGATTGAAGTGAATTCCTATTCCAGTCTTCCATCCACAACTTACTTGACCTTCACGCACATTCGGGATTTCCAATCTCTGTGGAGTCACCAAGGTGGTAGCTGAAACGTCAAAAGTGAAGGACAATTTTACATTGTAGTATATTAAGAATGAGGGCTGAACTTGAATGTCATTGATTATATTATATTCCTTGAACAAATCGGTTATAATTCTTCATGTGGTTGGGCAGGATGACCTACAGCCTCAAAATTCCGGCATCAAAGCCTAAATTATGATTCGAAAAATTATTGTCTTTGTATCTACAGATCACAGGGAAACAATAATTATTTATGAACTCTTTTCCCATCTATCCAGCAGCTCACCCTTCAACCGTAAAACATTTTTAAAAAATGGCTCAGAGAAATGACCTTCGGTGTTTACTTTTCCTAAGCCTGATTCTGTTTCAAGTCTATTACGATTGGCTCACATTCCTTGGAAGCTCTGACGCACACTGCTCAACTTGGAACAAGCTATCTTACCTCCATTTTGATGGCTTTGTTATCCTAAACCCTGAATCAGGAATAACAGTAACATCTCAACAAGATTGCCTGGCTACGTGCACGAATCGTTCTTGTTCTGGAGTGAGGATCAAACACATAGCTCCCAAAGTCTTCGAGTGTACTTCGTATGGAGATGAACTCGTGCATAAAATTGCTCCTGGTGTCAGCTCTTCTACACTATTGTTTGTGTTGTTTCAAACAGTCATTTATAATCCAGAAAACAGCCTTAAGTATGGTATTCCAGGTGGACTCCGAGATGGAAGTATTGTTCTTTTAGAAGGAATTCTAACTGCCTCTACTGGTGGAAATATAATGATCCAGCTACATTTTCATGCCTCTATTTCTGACACTCCATTGAGAATCAGGTTAAACAACGACAATGAAAATGTAAAAACAGTTGTAAGTCATAGGCAGTCAGGAATCTTGAGTGAAATGCTTCCCGTTTCTACCAATCGCTTGGTGAACGGAGGCAAATTCAGCGTGCTCATTTTTGTCACGACAGACGACTATAAAATTGTTGTGAATAACGAATACTGTTGTAATTATACTCATGTGTTTACGGATCTTTCATCCATTGTGAACGTAAAGATTACTCGAGATGTGCTGCCACTGAGATTCATGCTGAACTGAAACGTTTTAAGAAGACACAAAGAATGTTTAAAGGTGAATTAAAACTTTATTGGTTAAATGCACTTGTTAAGAGCTTTTTGAATTTATTTTCATGAAGGTTTTTCATGTGGTCAGTGTACATTGATTTTATTTCTGGTTTTACTTTATTCTACAGGCGGAATTGACATAAAAGGAATAAGCCTCAGCATACACATTGGTGCCCAAAATAAACTAGAAATTAATGTATTCACCCAATCTTCTTGCTCGCCACTGCAGGTGGAGGTCCAATAGTATTACTATGGGGAAGTAAAGAATACACCTTATACTGAGTGTCGTATGAGTCGACATTAGCTGCATAGGTCTGGTCACCTGAAAAGTGATAGTTTGCGGAGGGCCAACTACTCGACCCAGTAAAAACGGAAAGTTATAGAATCACGAACAAAAATGCGTTATATTTTTTCCATCTTGGGAGACGAAGGAACTTCTGCTACAGCAGGAACAATGAAGGACAGCGGTACAGAAAAGTGGGAAGACATGGAGTGACATCAAGTGACTAGCTCCGGATAGGGAAAGGTGGAAGGTGTTTATTCGTGGCCTAAATCCTGATCCAGGGCGAGAAAGGCAATAATGAATCATCTTGATAAAACCTTACGCTGTCCACTCGTACAGCGTACCAATTTAAATCTCAATGAAATCTTCATCACCTGACATAATATCAATTATTCATTTACAACAAAAGTCGTCCGAGATATGGTCACGCAAAATTAGCTTTAAAAAAATAAAAATGAAAGAGTATTATTATTCCAATATTCAAATAGGTAAATATAAATCAATATTCATCTTATGTACAGCAAGGTTTGCATCGATAATAACTCTTAGGTCTTATTATCAAATAAATTGCCGCATCATCCCAGCACTCATTGTATCCTTTTCTGTAGCAGTATTCCCTTTTACATATTATGAACTGTTTAAATATGATATGGCGAATAGAAATCTAACATTGTTGAAATTTTGCGACATTGACACTTACATTTTGATACTTGTAAAAATACGGTGAAGCGTAAACGACCATGTGAACATGGCGACATCAAACATAATTCTTTTTTCAAATGTGACATAAACAGACACTGCTCAGTTACATAAAACGTGAAAAAGGAAAATATGTCGGCAGTTTTCTCCAACGTCACGAGTGCAAAGCCTGAATTTACAAGACATCAAATATGGTATTACTACTTGCAAATTTTGTATTTGCTAGGCGTAAGGCGGACAACTACTAACATCATTATTGTTAATTGTAGGTTTTTCACGCCGCCTTTGACGTAATTTAGATCATTTAGGAGGCGGGCGACTGACCCTGACTGTCAGAGTTAACCCGGGATGAAAAGGATACAACATCCCTGTAGCTGTATTATTAGTGTTGTTCATCAGTTCATGCCCTATCATCATCATCATCAACATCATCACTCTGCTCCCCTCGGGGACTCATGCATGTAGATCTAGATTCATTTGTCAGTTCGATCACTCATCATTTCATTCCGTTCTACATCACCGTCTTGTGTTTTCCATTTCATTTCAGTTGATGTCGTCATCACTTGTAACCCCGTTGAATTATTAAAAGTTCATTGATGTTATCCGACAAGTGATGAGTCATTCTTTAATACCGGCAGAAAAATGAAGATGCTTGATTCTTGAAACATCTCCCCACTTAGGAATGGAGCTGGGGTCTACCGTGTGAGACAGTTAAGTGGTTACCGGCTAAACCGAAAACACCGTTACAAAAACTAGCCATGATTGAGATACAACTTGAACAATTAACTGGCTAAATGTTTTCTTTATTCCTAAAAGCAGTCCCCATGAACAATCACATTGTTTTACCTTTCGTTGCATGAGTAAATGCATACTATTCTGGTAGAATGTTTCGTCACTTTAGTGACCAGAGCAATTCCCTGACAGGGCTACACAAGGTTTGTGTCATCGGTTATTCTTACTTCGTTTGTATATCGCTGCACTGGTCCAAACATTTGGACGTTAAAAGAGGAAAGATCAGTTCTGTGATCCAAAGAATGTTTTATGAGGCATTTTGCCTCCATCAACCCAACGACAACGTGCAAACATCAATGCGATGTGTCGTGTTACCTTTTAAGTGGGGGGGGGGGGGTCACACCTGAAGGCTATCTCACTTATTACTGCACCAAATTTTACCAAATTTCACAAATATAACAAGCATAGTAAGAAGTTTTAAAATCCGCCATCAAATTTTAGATTAAAGTTAGTTTCCATGGATATGGCGGCCATATTGGATTTTGTTGACATGTCTTACGTAATGAATACCGCACTTATTGCTCCTGGAAATTTATCGAATTTTGCATGCCTGTGAACAAACATTAGATCGAAAATGAGTCAGTTGTTTTTTTCCTAAACGAATAAGACATTTTTTAATGAATTTTTTCCTGAGGTAGCATTCAAGTTTGCAAAAAAATCAGTGAAAATCCACACTCCAGACACCACCAACAAAAATCTATTTCATATATCAAATATTCAACAAACACAACAAACAGCTTGTTAGTATTATCTCTTTTCTTCATTCCGTGAAAATTTCATGAAGATTGGATGACAAATGGCGGAGTTATTTAAAAAAGTATAGAGAAAAGTCACGTTTTGAGAAAACAGCCGATAAAGAAAAATAAAATATTGGCTTTATGAGGAAATGGTGGTGACGAACATGCCAGGTATGGGAAAAAATGTGGTTTTGTGGGGTTCAATTGCGATGGAATAGTTGTAGGACAGGCTGTGAAAGCTACAAATGCCTACTACACAAATTCCATAATTTTGAGCCGAATTGGAACTTTGGGGGTGCACCCCCCCCCCCCCTCCAGTCCTTAAATGTTTTAGAACACATCGAGCAGATAATTTTTCTGCATTCTACTTCATTTTAGACATTTCAGTGAACGACCTTTTAGCTTGGAAAGATCCATGAGATGACAAATATCAGGAATTTAATTTGAGCCTACTTTCATCAAAAAGTGCTTGAAGGAAGAATTGGGGGGACAGGAGCCAGGGAAATACAAAGAGTAACATGGATGAACAATATAAAAACATGGACTGGCCTGGATGTAGCAGAATGTGCACCGACAGCTCACGACCGTTAAGAATGGAAGGTCATTACACGTCTACATCTGAGCCAGATGTATCCAGGTAACAATGCGAGAGAGTTCTCCAATGCGTTCAGCATTCTTTCAATGTGGGCAGACAGATAAAGTCTACCAAGTTGCTCATCGTGTAGATTTGTACACCCTAATTTAGAGAGAAAAAAATGAAACAATAGCAGACTTTTTGATTGCTTGAAACATTCTGAACTTAAATACTTTCAAGTCGTGCACGAATCAGTGAAGAAACCAAACTGCATCTTTAATCTCTCTCTTTGAACAATTTTGTTCAGTGCGCTACCTCTGCTTTAAAAATGTTCTATCTGCTCGGTACGTAGTTTTGAGGAATTTGACCTCAAAATATTTGGAGTTTCACAACTTGTCAAGCTTTTTCGAGTGCATTCCTCTGAATAGTTTGATAACAACTCCATTACGTTACAATTTTGATAGTAGAGCTGAGAGGGCATTTATAAGTTTCTGATCCCAAGGTCTCATTAACCCAAAACTGCCAAAAATGTCAGATAGAGCTTTGTAATTCTGACGTAGCGAATAGTTACCATCTGTGGTTTGATTGGCTGAAATTATTGATTATGCATTTTGTTTATTCGAGTTCTACCTCCACATCGAGTATCCCAAAAACTTCTGAAACGTGTTTACAGAACTGACAAATTTATTAATGGGACATCCCATATGTTTAGAATCAACAAAAATAGTGCATAATAATATGTGGTTTTTCAAAGCCTGTAAAAGGTCTACAGGCCGTCTTTCAACACAGATAAGAATGAGACAGCAGAAAACAGAGAGGCTTGCATAAATAATGATTTAATAGATTGCACTGTATAGCTCATCTCTTTTAGGAAAGTGCTCAAAACACAAAGAAAAATGGTCTCAATAAATATTCCACTCACTCCTCTCTCTCTCACTCTCTCTCTCTCTCTCTCTCTCTCTCTCTCTCTCTCTCTCTCTCTCTCTCTCTCTCTCTCTTTCTCCTTCTCTCTCTTTCTCTTTCTCTGTCTATCTCTCTTTTTTCACTCTCCACGTATGTATGTATGTATGTATGTATGTATGTATGTATGTATGTATGTATGTATGTATGTATGTATGTATGTATGTATGTATGTATGTATGTATGTATGTATGTATGTATGTATGTATGTATGTATGTATGCATGTATGCATGTATGCATGTATGTATGTATGTATGTATGTATGTATGTATGTATGTATGTATGTATGTATGTATGTATGTATGTATGTATGTATGCATGTATGCATGTATGCATGTATGCATGTATGTATGTATGTATGTATGTATGTATGTATGTATGTATGTATGTATGTATGTATGTATGTATGTATGTATGTATGTATGTATGTATGTATGTATGTATGTATGTATGTATGCATGCATGCATGTGTGTATGTATGTATGTATGTATGTATGTATGTATGTATGTATGTATGTATGTATGTATGTATGTATGTATGTAAGTATGTGTGTATGTATATATGTGTGTATGTATGTATGTATGTATGTATGTATGTATGTATGTATGTATGTATGTATGTATGTATGTATGTATGTATGTATATGTGTGTGTATGTATGTATGTATGTATGTATATATGTATGTATGTATGTATGTATGTATGTATGTATGTATGTATGTATGTATGTATGTATGTATGTATGTATGTATATGTGTATGTATGTATGTATGTAAGTATGTGTGTGTGTGTGTGTGTGTGTGTGTGTGTGTGTGTGTGTGTGTGTGTGTGTGAGTGCGTGTGTGTGTTTACGTAATTCAATTATTTATTTTTACTTTTTAACATCTCTTTGCCTTCACTATACTCGTAGTCAGACTTAATGCTTACCATTCGCGGTTGCGTGTTAGTACATGGTGATAGAATAGGGAAGTAATTTGATATAACATTTTGTGCGCTTATTACTAATTGGTCTGTTTTTCCCTTTCATTAATTGTGGCCTGTAAATTTACTATATCTTTAGAGAGGGGGACTTTTAATGCCCGTGATATCTGAGTTGCCACTGGACGAAATTTCGCTTCTGGTCCTCAAGTACTGTGTGTGTTGCTTTTTGTACGTATATTTATGTATTATTGATGAAGTTGCTTGCATTACTTAAACAAGAAGTGACCCTGTAATTCTTTCGTCGACTAGCCATAGTCTTTTTCAAGCTTTTTACATGCTCCGACGATCAAGAAAGTGCCTTGGGATCGGTGGCTAATGTCGACAGCAATAACTAGTAAGCACACAAGTTAGCCTAGACGTGTTAATCTTCTGTTACGGAATGCATCTGCAGTGGCTATGACAAATATTTTCTTAGCTTATTGGCAACACTCATTTCACTGTTTTGAAAATATGATTGCAAAGACGTAAAGATACAAATACACTAACAATGTCATCACTTAGAAGCGGCCCCCATGTGAATACATTTATTAAATACTAGGGATGAAGATGACGAATTATTTCCAGATTTCTGGTCACTCTATGCGAGGAGTTGGGAAAGAGTGTTGTGTCCTGCCCCCAGGACAGCCTGATGGGGATCCAGAGTAAACGCCAAAAAATTAAACTCCACGCCTTTAAAAATAAGATTAACATACACATTGTTTCCAATATTAGAGTACAATCATCATCATCATCATCATCATTATCATCATCATCATCATCATCATCATCATCATCATCATCATCATCATCATCATCATCATCATCATCATCATCATCATCATCATCATCATCATCATCATCATCATCATCATCATCATCGACTAAACAATTTCCCTTTTTCTTGTTTCTTTTTTTTTAAAACATAATAATTTGCACCATGTCAGTACATTTTACGTAACTTATAAATATTGGCACCACAATCAGGACACCACCCCCCCCCCCCACCAAAAAAAAAGGAACTGATAATTATTGCCAACATTACAAACGACCCACCACACCGATCTTCAATATAAATTGTAAGATCACGCCACGGCAGATACATCCCACTGAGAACAAAAATAAAAGACAAAAGACGTTTTCTAACATCTGGAGTAAGGTTGCTGTCGAAATATAATATGTGAGGCGTGCTGACAAAATGAGTTACTTCTCGCAATCCATGAATAATAATAATAATAATAATAGATAACATTTATATAGCGCATTTCCAAAAATGTAGCTCAATGCGCTTTACATTGGAATACCCATTTTTCAAAAACTTTCTTACTACTTCCTTTCTTCTCATGCAATATACATTAATGCACACACACATACATACATATATATATATACACACACACACACACACACACACACACACACACACACACACACACACACAGACTGTTTTCATCTAGACATAGGAACATAACAAATATAATGAAAGATAACGTTAAAAGCTTATGAAGGATAGGCCTGTAGGAACAGAAAATATTTAAGATGTCTTTTGAAGATATCAAGTGTGAATGAAGATATTAGCCAAAAATCAACACAACAGTCATATTTGTAGACTCTAAACCAACGCCATTCGCTTCCAGTTAAACATGTCTTTTATGATATTCGTTCTCATAAATTTTTTAAATTCAACCTATAATTTTGACGTATCTATTTCCATCGTGCTAAAATCTGAGAAGTAACTCATTTTGTCAGCACACCTCATCATTATTACTGTGTACTGCTGTTGATCTTTCAAATAACAAATTATATTATCATTTAAATAATATTATATCTATATAAAGCTAAAGGTCTATGGTGAATTCCTGCATGAAGTTGAAAGACACATCTGATGTAATACTGTGTATTTTTGCAGCTTTACTTTTTTCTCTTCATATTGAATTTTAATGAAAGAGTATTTATACCTTACATTACATGCATAAATCCTCATATTCACCCTTGAAATAAAAAACAAACAAAGCTTGATATCTCCCACGAGAAATGCAAGCTGTAATCAAAATTTGCATGTATTGCCCCATGCACTATTTCCGACGTCTAACCTTTTGAAGCGCGCTCATATGACCTTAGCAGTTGCGAGCGCCGTAAAACCTTATACTATACATACATACATAACCTTTTGAAGTAAGGTATAGATTTGAATTATAATATTCCTATACTGCAATGTTATGACAGATGCTCTTTGCTTTCTGTAAAAACTTCGCTGCTTAGCACGCGCACTATGGGCGTCTAATTGAAACGTCAAACACTGGGAACCCTTTACAACCTTATGACATTTGCCCTTGCAATTTAATTTGTTTCTGATCTGCATTCATTCACACTTTTAACGTAAATTTTCGAATTTGAAAACCCTACGTGCATTTTTGTACTTTCCAAATTCATAGTTGAAATTGTGTGTCACGTGATTGTGTCCATCCTATGTTCCATTTCGCCCATCTATGTAAAATTAGAATTATAATTAATTATGTTTACATTTGAAGGAGAAATTCAATAATTATAGTTATGTTCAAATAGTT
>NW_004797995.1:101662-114162 GCF_000002075.1 Aplysia californica | reverse complement strand
CTGCAAAAAAGAAAGTTGCACCTAAGATGTGTCGACTTGAGAGCATGAGTCACAAATACAAACAATAGCCTCAGCAAAGTTTCAGAGGTCGCCAAAATTATGTTAAGTGAAAATGCTGCAAATGTCTGATTGAAAGATGGACCGAAAAAGTTTCATTTTAGTGTCTGTTTAATTTTTGTAGTAAGGCTATCGATGTTCTGACCTCCAGTCCGATAAGAATTAAAAGTTCATTATTTTTTGTTGCGTTTTCGATTTGCTGAAAGCTTTGAGGAGAAACTTGTTTTTACTTTTTTAATGTTCTGTATTTTTCTGCGACTTTTTTCTTTTTTTTTTGGGGGGGGGGGGGTGAGGATATCTCGAACCTCCTCAACCGTTTTGACACCAAGAGCAGTGGCAATATAACCATGTAATTTTGTTTTGTCCTCTTTAATATTTTACGTGCCGAACTAGGCCTCTAATATAGCCAACCAAACCTCTGGGGATTTGGTCTAAAAGTCTAGTAATTGTCACGACACAGCAGACTAATTTGGCTGCTTTGCTGAATGTGTGCAGTGGAGTTGCTACATTTGCTAGTTATAGTAGTCTTTCTACAGATCTTGTGGCTGGTCCACTGCGGTTGTGTGAATATTGGAGAAGCCATGTAGGTGGCTGGCTACTGAACCTGCCTGCCGAGACGAACCTGGATTAGGAGTAATATAATATTTCTGCATAAATACTAAGATACTCAAAGAAGATTCTCCCTCCTAAGGAATCGAAAGCAGGTCTTTGGCGTGCGACAACCAATAGCTAATCGTTACACCACAGACGCTGATAGACTCGACAAGGGTTTACACAAAGCAGACAAGGTTCAGAGGATGAGGAGGAGGAGAGGGAGGGTGGAGGAGAAGGAGGAGGAGGAGGCGGGGAGGAGGAGGGGAGGAAGAGGGAAGAGGGAGGTTGAGAGGATTAGGCCGAGTGGATGAGAAGGTGAGGGACGTATGGATTAGGAGATGCCAGATTGATGCAGGGACAATTCTGTATGTCGGAGGGACAATGATTTGACTAAATTTAAGATGCAATAGTCATGAAAATTTATATTTGACGTTGCGCATCCTCACCAGTTTTTCTTATTATTCAAGTCACAGTCATTGGGTTTGCAAACTATTTGGTGCACAAGTTGCCCATTTGCTTCCCACTGCATTGTAGACAAAGTAACATTGCATTTAGAAACTTTGGATTTTTACGTAATTTTAGTTAAGTGTTTTTCTGAGTTTTTCTCAAAACAACATGCTCATTTCACTCTCTTCACTACTTCTTTGAGGTTTGTCAGCGGATTAACTTCAAATTTTGAGTAGGAGCTGCCCAGATATCATTTTCATTTACCTAGAAATTTTTTTTTGAAATTCAACATTTTCTTTATGTCGTGACAAAATCTTTAGAAAAACATATTCAGGAAGTTTTTATTCTTAAAGTAAAACATTTTAAAGCCAATATCTAACACACTGCTTATCTCTATTATATGATCCGAAAAGCCGCTGAGAGAATATGCTTACAGAATGTGCCTAATTTACGAGAAGGGTTCAATAAATCTTTGGTCTGGGTGGGAACGAATCATTGGTTGGCGGGTGCTCTGGTGTGGTTTGCTTCGTCTTTCTTATCAAACATCTATCGTCCTTATCTCCCCTCCTTCTTTTTTATGTTTTATTACTCTCTTGTAATACCTCTAATCTTCTGGAGCTCATATGCCCTCTTATGCAGTTGCGAGCGCCGTAAAACCTCTACTAAAACAACATCATTGTAAAGTAATGAAATTTCACCAGCGTTTTAACAATATCTTTGGAACACACCATGCACATTTTTTTTAAAGATAATCCGACAATAATAAGGCACTAGCCACAGTGCTTAAAGAAACAATGCGCAAAAACTTTTATTTTTCTTTGCTGAAGATGTGGCATGGAGCATGTTGAATATCGTTCAGTTATCAAGTTTATACTCATGCAAGGAAAATCAGCTTTGGATATCTTTCAGGAAATGGCCCAAGTGTATGGTGACAAATGTCCCCGTTTTAATACAGTGACATACTGGGTAAGAAAATTAAAATCCGAATTCATGTCCGTGATGGATGAAGACCGTGAAGGGCGCCCATCATTTGTGGTAACTGAAGAGAATATATCCATAGTAAAGGGACTGGTTCATTGGACTCAGTTCAAAGGAGAGTTTTGCAGGACTCAACCTTCTGCTTCTTTTGCTCACTGGTGAAAAGGCGAGGTACCCCCCTCCCGCGCAGACACCTTATTCATATTAAGATGAACATGGAACATCGTTTCAATTGACCCTACACTAAGTCTCGTTCCACTTGTACGCTCTTTAACAGTTATACGATGTTCCATGATCATCTTAATATGAATAAGGTGTCTGGTCTGCGCGGGTGGGGGGCGCCTTTTGACCAGTGAATAAAAGAAAAAGAAGGTTGAGTCCTGCAAAAATCTCCTTTGAATTGAGTCCAATGACACAAATTTCTTTAAAAACATGGTGACTATGGATGAAACATGGGTGTATCATTTTGATCCAGAACAAAAAACATGTCCTGCATACAATGGAAAACCTCGTCTTTTCCGTTACCAAAGAAAGCAACTGTAACACTGTCAAGTGGAAAGGTCATGCTGTCGTGTTTCTGGGATTGTGAAGGTATCATCATGACTGACGGCCTGCAAAATAGAAAAATAGTCACAGGAGATTGAAGTCTGAATTGGTAAGAATAAGGCGTCCAAAAACTCGTAACTGGGTCCTCCTACTACATGACAACACCCCTGCGCACAGGGCACACAACAAGCAGTCCAGACGGCAGAACAGTGCAGCTTTGAAATCCTGCCACACCCAGCTTATTCAGCAGACCTAGCCCCCTCAGACTATTTTTGTTTTCAAATCTTTAAAAAAATCACTCAAATAACATTTTTCCATGACACCATTCGAGCTGTTGAAGACTGGTTAGGGGCCCATTCTGGGTCATTTTCCTCTCAAGGATTTTTGAAGGTCAAAGAGAGGTAACAGAAATGTGTTACTCTGCATGGTGACTATGCAGAAAAATAAAAGTATGCGTACCCAGTTACAAAGCTCTATCTTTATTCCTTCCTATTTAGACCAAAGACTTCTTGAACCCCCCTCATACTAAGTATACGCTTTGGTATGTAAAAAAAGCAGAAATAAAGCAATGACAGAAAGAAATACACAGGATGATGAAATAAACAACAACTAAACAACTACTGTTTCCTGAATATCTCGCATAAAATTTGTACTAAATTAATTAAAACAGAAATAAATCATCCAAAAGGAATTTATTTGACATAAAATTCGTAAAGAAATTTTTTTTCGGAAAGGGAAACATATAAACGCAAAATGCACCAAATTAAAAGATCTTGTAAGGAGAGCCATGAATGGTTGTTTTTTTCTATTCCATTCCTTTGTAAAATTTAATCTTTCCATCCCTGTAAAATGTAAACAGTGTTTCTTTTCCTTAACTGAGTATTTTTAAATGTACAATTCTGAAATTCTGAGAATCAGAGCTCTATATGTCCTTTTTTTGACTTGACACATTTCAACGCGTCGTTCGTAATGTTCAGTGGTGCCCAAGCACAAGGATCCATACAACCATCAGTACTCAAAGCCACACACACTGTACACCTTACAGTAAGGATGTAGGAAAGTCCAAGCTGCAGACATTGTCTACGTGAAGACGTCTCATGGGGCTCATCTACTGAGTGCTGCACCGTGGTGACGCTTAAAGGGGTGCGAACGATGTGTGTTTCAATAGTTTGTCATTTTTTCTGGGAATTTTTAGTTCTGATTCTCTACAGGTCTTAACAGATAGACCATTTTCACCCTTGACATCAAATGAGGCCTTAAGGACACGTTAATATTTTTCTGTGCATAACTTAAGAAATGAGTTGGTGGTGAGGAAATATTCAATACAAAAATCTCTTTACTCTTTACTGATCTTAACAATGACCTCAGCAGGCAAAGGAAACTTGAGAAAAACGATCTTCAAACTTCTGTTGGTCTGTTAGATTATTGCAGCTTGCAATAAGGCCAAATCGTTGGGACTTTTAGTGGTAAGCATTAGGCGAACTAGTGAATTAGGCTACAAAATTGGGGACATAGCTGACAATGGGTTGTTCTTTTTAACACGCTATGTAGAGAAAAACTATTCAATGTATTTATCTAAATCAAATATCAGACAAATTCCTTTTGACTCTAAAATGTTTTGCACAAATTTGAGACACAAAACTTTGGTGTGAAGGAAAATATTTGCAAAAAAGTTGTTCAGTTTTCTTTTGGGATCACCCAGTATTTTTACTGACAACTCCAGAGTGGCCAAGAACATGATCCACAAGTGAATCTCAAAAGCAAGAGCCTTACACTGACATGTCAGTTATTCTCCTAAATGAAATCGGGATCGAATGAGGTCAAGGCAAGGCTTTGCTTTCATCGGGTGACGGTCTTGCCTATAAACCTGAATTATTTCCAAAAAGTGCTTAGTCATCCGTCCGACAAACCAGTATCTATTCTAAAGCGCAAATTCTAAATCACTTTTTTAAGTGAACGCCGTAGGCTAGTACCCATCGACCAAGCTAAGACAATGGTTGAAAGCAGGAATTATTAATTATAAGGGTACTGGACCCGTGACTGAGAACCGTTAAATATTTTAGGGCCTTTCGTTTGGAGAAGGATAGTTGACGTCAGTGTGCGTGGACTGAAAACAGTAGTGTTACGGTTGAGAGGGAGAGCACACTAGGCCACTCAAAGGATATTTAAGTAAAAGGTACGTTTGTATCTGCTGTCTCAAACTTGGTGAAACTCGAATAAATATACATTTATAGAAGACAAATGCAGATAAATAGTATACTTTTGACGTGCGTAATCAGCAGTTAAGCAGATTTAGTTCTGGCAATCGCTACCTCAAAATATAAAAAAAGTTTTATCAGACATTTTAGGGCGTTTTGAATTACTTAGACCATGAGATCAGAAATAAAATGTGTCATGACGTGGTAGAATCAGGCGCTCGTCAACTTTTGTGCATGTGTTATTGGTATCATCTTAAAGCTTGTTCACTTGTCTTGCTATCAGTGAAAAAATGCCTGTCTATATTGAATGCAAGTCAAGATATTTGAGATTGAAGAAGGTGAGAACGCCTGGTTTCAAAAATAGAATTCGCGAGAAAATGTTCAACAAAGTTTGGTTAGTTCCATAGCTTTAAAGTCCTAGAAAACTGAAAAATAACCAAAAATTTCATCCAGAAATGTGTTCTTAATTTGACAACAAAGGTGTTCAGCAAAAAAAAAAAAAAAAAAAAGAAAATCGATAAAAATGGCCAAACTGGCAGAAAAATGCCAATTTCTTAAATTTCAGTATTTTCACGAGCCCCTGCCTCACAAATGTTCTACCTACTTTATTCTATTCTGGGACAAAAGGTTAAAAGACCTGCATTTGAAAAAGTTTGACATATCGTAAAACTCCAAATGTTTGACGTCATATTTCTCAACATTAAATACCGAGCAGACAGAACTTTGTAATTCTGAGATAGTGAAATATCATGACTTTAACTTTAAAGCAATGACATTTTAAAGAATATCTCCGTACGAGGGCGGACAAGGGGGGGAAGAACTTTGTCCTTTAGCCGCTAAGATACTGATTTCAGTCATAAAAACAATACCCGTAACTAATCTATAACATGTCTCCTCTCGAATCAGTTTCATGTGACCTTACTTTGGATTGTTTTGTGACTTCGCAAACAAAGGATACTAATTTGCGCTGCGGAGGAAATAAGATGGAGTTCGCGAAAGAAAATATTTTCTCATATCTCATGCTCTTTAAACTTTACGAATCGCCAAAACTGATGCACAAACATTTGCTGAGTATTTACGGAGATTCTGTGTGTGCGTACAACCTAGCTTGTCTTTGGTAAAGATAAATTAAGTGTTAACAATGATACAATACTGTTGTTTCACTGCATCCATGTTGTCAGGATTGCCAGTTTTTAGGCTGATTCCCGTTCTTGTTACTTTCGGACAGACTGTCGCATATTTCAAAATGAACATAGCATCTGAGAGTGGTTTGGTTTGACAGCACAACATAATTATTTTTTATAGCTTCTGGGTTGATATTTTTTTTTTTAAAAACAAAATAAGGCTTATGCATCTTTTGGAGATTTCTTTGCTAACATTCTGAAAAGCATTTTTATGTGTTTTATTCCAAAGCGTTGTTGAGTTTGGAGATTTGCTTTCGGTGCTCTTGTTGTGTTAGTTACCTATCACGTAATTTCAAAACTCAGTTAGCATGTGCCTAAATTAAGCGTTGATCCAATAAAAAATTACTGAGCCATCTGCAATTTTTCAAGTTTCCCCAAGCTTGGGACAAGTGGTAGTTCATTTTATTTTATTTGTTTAAATTTGATTATACTGCATTAACGATTTTATTTCTGTGACTGGACAATCATCTAAAATTTCAAAGTCAGGACAGGAATTACAGCAGCACATGACAGAGATGCATAGACAAAGGAAGTGTTGTACAGAAGCATGGCACAGTTGGATTTCAAAGCCGAAACCTTCGCTCAGACATCCGCTACCTCAAAATTACAAAGTTTCAGACAATTTTGGCCGTTCTCAATTACTAAGACCATGAGGTCAGAATGCAAAGTGTAGTATCTGATCTATCAAAATCGAGGAAAAAAAATGGAGTGTTTTCAAGCTATTCAAAGATTTGAAAAAAAACTTGACATAATAATGTGAAACTCAAAACTTTTGACATCAGATTTCTCAAAACTAGGTATCAAACACACAGAACTTTGTAATTCTGAAGTAGCGAGACGTCAGCGGCAAACTTAAGCTAGTGTCAGGCACATCACAACGTGAACTGATTTTTCTGCTTTCAGTTTCCCCGGTAGAATGTTTGTTTATTTGTTTGTTTTAGCAAGAATATTAATAATTTGATAAATACATAGCTCGGTGCCTCTTTTTGACACGATAATTAAATGCTTAAATGAAAAAAGAAGGAAAACAGTAGGCAAAACTCAAACAAAATCGCTTGCAAAATTTTTAAAGAGCATTGCTGTTCATTTTTCTCGGGCTTTTTTTCTTTTTTTCTGGGGGGGGGGGGGGGTGGTGGTGTTTGTTTTTGTTGAGGAGTTTTTTAAGGGGGAAGGAGGGGAAAGAGTGAGGGGTAGGGGTTCCATGCCCCCATCAACCTAATTTTGTTAGTTTGACTGTCTTTAATTGCATCAGCAGAAGCGATATACGCGTGCTACTGCATACCTAAAGGTAAGGCTATACATTAGCTATTTCTGTGGAAATACTTAACCTACGACCCACACCCTGGGTCTACACCGTCTGTAAGCCCAACATGGGTGTAACCGTGACAAAACGCGATAGACATTTTAACTTATTTAAAAATTGGGGCTGAACATTACCTTTACCAATAACAATTATCTAAATAACACGATAACAGCTCTCTTTACGGAATGATACTATCACACAACAGGGAAATTACAGCAAATTAATCTTAATCACAATATTATTATTATAAATATTGTTGTTATATCAGAATCTCTAGACTGCGGTGAAATTGCTTAAGAACTCTTTTCCCATCTGTCCAACAGCTCTCCCTTCAGCCGTAAAACAGTTACAAGGGAATGTACAGAGATCAACTAAAATTCAAGCAAATATGGCTCAGACAAATGATCTTCGGTATTTACTCTTCCTAAGCCTGATTCTGTTTCAAGTCCATCACGACTGGCTCACACTCATCGGACGCTCCCACGCATCCTGCTCAAGTGAGACCGAGCAATCAGTCGTTCGAGTAGATAGCATGATTGTCATACATCAGGAGCAAAGAACTTCTGTAACTTCTCGATCTGATTGTTTAGCTATTTGCATGAACCGTTTTTGCTCTGGAATGCTGGTGACACACGTTTCAGCCCAACTCACAGAATGCACTGTGTTTGAGGACGGCCTTGTCAATCAAGTTTTTCCTGGCATCAGCCCTTCTAGTGAATTCTTTCTGTTGTTCCAAACTGTCATCCGTAACCCTGTCATAGGCCTGAAGTACGGCATTCCTGGTGGACTGCGAGATGGAAGCATCATTCTGGTAGAAGGGATTCCAACAGCTACTGGAGATGTAATGGTTCAGCTACAAACAAATTCCATAAATAACACTGCATTGAGATTCAAGGCCACTAATTACCAATCAGCTGGCATTCCAAAGATAATTCTAAACCATAAACATTCAGGAGTTTTTGGTGAATCTAATGAATATCCTATCTATCCTTTTGTGATGGGAGAACTGTTTCGCGTGTACATCTTCGTCAGGCTGACCGAATATAAAATTTTTGTGAATCAGGTTTATTGCTGTAGTTTCAATCATGTGTTTACAGATTTGCCCTCCATTGTGTACGTAAAAGTTACTCGACAAATACTGGCAAGGAGAATTTGTCTAAGTTGAGCTATTTCTAATAACACGCTACGAATGTTCAATGGTGAATTAAATTTATGTTTAAATAATAATGCACCTATGCAGATACTTCTGGTGAGGATTGAGTTATTTGTGATTTTACAGGGTGATAAAAAAAGAATGAAACTGTTCATTACGCATTACTTTATAAGGTAACGCAATAGAAAACCCAAACCAAGTCACAAAAATATGTACTCACAATTAACTTTTTTCCATATCTCACAATTAATGTTACATGTGACCACCACCAGCAGCGCAGGCAACATCAATGCAGTAAGGAGTTCATCCCTGACTCGTTTCCACGTATCACGATCAACTGAGTTGATTGCTATTGTTATTCTATGTTTAAGGTCATCGAAGTTAGTGGGTGGTGGTGGAAGGTCTTTTGCATTAATGTCCCCACACGAAAAAAAAATTCGCTGTTTGTCTATGTGTTTTAAGCATATTATTATTGTCACGGTAGTCACCGTATTGTACCTTACTCTTTTTTAATCACGGGACGTAAGCGACCCGTATGCCATGGGCGTTTGGTTAATGTTACTCATTTCGGGGATCAACATAAAAAGCCAGACACTACACCCGGGCTCATTATTAGAATGCCTGCTGTCGTGTGTGTTCGTCTCTCCAGTTTACAGTTGTGTGTATACTAACATTACATGGTGTCAGAAGTCAGTGGATGACGTGTCACAAGTGTCAGAATGCCTCATTTCGAGCCTCCTGAACCGTTTGATTTTTCCAAACCTCACGAGTGGCCCGAGTGGCGACAGCGTATGCTATGATACCGCACAGCCACCAAACTGAGCGCAGAGACCGGGGCAATTCAAGCAAGTTCATTAATTTACTCTATGTGACGCCAAGCTGAACAGATATTTAACACGTTCACGTTCCCTGCTCCCGTCGAGGGTGACGATCCTAGGGACAACTTTGACACTGTCTTAGAGAATTTCGACGCTCACTTTGTCCCCAAGCGGAATCTTATCCACGAAAGAGCAAAGTTTCGTGCACGAGCAGAAAACAATGGGGAGACGATAGAAGAATATGTTAGAGCCCTGTACGAGCTTTCAGAACATGCAGACTTTAAGGACCGAGATGAAACCATTAGGGATAAGCTCGTCCTTGGAGTACTGGACAATGAACTGTCACAGCGCTTACAACTCGAGGCAACTCTTACTTTGAAATCAGCCATCGATACAGCTCGCCATTTCGAGCTCGTAAAGGGTCAGGTCAGTAGCCTACGTCAGCTAGGTGCAGCAGTCACAGTGGATTCAGTGCGCTACGGCCAGAGGGGATATTCGTCGCCTGCTCACCCCAGGGGTAGAGGCGGCCGAAGAACAGGTACACACTCACAACACAGAGGCAGCCTTGCATCACCATCAACTTTCTCTAACTGCGGCAACTATGGAAGAGGTCATGCCCAAAACAATTGCCCAGCGCGTGGGAAAACTTGCAGGAAATGCGGCAAGCACAATCAGTTCGCAACTGTCTGTCGCAGCAGCAGCCGCAATGTCAACGAAATCACTGAATCGGAAACTCCTTCGTTCTCTTTAGGTGCTGTTGACAAAGACTCGGACAGTAATATCGTTACGAATGTAAACTTCGCGCAGTTAGCGAGCCACCATGGCGCGTTACACTGAACCTTGGAGGGAGAGCTACATCCTTCAAAATAGACACAGGGGCCGATGTTTCGATTATGTCGAAGGCCGTCTACAACCGTCTCAGTCCTCGTCCAAAGCTGAAAACAACGTCTGCAGTTCTTCGCAGTCCTGGTGGAATTATAAGGAGCGGGGGGGAATTTATCGCGACTACGCAGCATTACAATCGCAACTTTGCGTTCCGTGTTTTCGTCCTTGACGTCGACACCGACTGTCTTCTCAGTCGCGACGCCGCAGCTCGTCTGGGACTGATCTCTCGAGACAGAATAGACTCCGCCATCCTCGTGTTTGGCGATGTGGGACCTAAACCTATACGCTGCGAGCCAGTGAAAATCATCTTGAAAGACGATGCACAGCCATACTCTGTGAACGTCGCACGTCGGATTCCCATTCCACTCATGGACGAAGTTAAAGCTGAACTAGACCGCATGGAAGCCGCAGGTGTCATTGAGAAGATCAGCGCTCCAACTGACTGGTGCGCGCCGATGGTCCCGGTCAGAAAAAGGTCTGGTAGTGTTAGAATCTGCACAGATCTGAAAAAGCTCAACCTATCGGTGAAGCGTGAACGATTCATGCTGCCCACCAAAGAAGACATCTTGTACAAACTCAGCGAATCAAACAAGTTCAGTAAGCTTGATGCAACTTCATCCTTTTGGCAGTTGGCACTGGACGACGACTCCGCGAAGCTGACCACTTTCATTACACCGTTCGGTCGGTACTTCTACAGACGTCTCTGCTTTGGAATCACCTCTGCGCCTGAGATATTTCAGCGTACGATGCAAGACATTCTAGTGGGCATAGACGGTGTAGAGTGCTTTATGGATGATATCCTGCTGCACACGGATGGTCAGGAGAAACATGATAAGCTGAAGAAGGAAGTCTCCCAGCGGCTAAAGGAGCGTGGGGTCAAGTTGAAAAAATCCAAGTGCAGTTTGACAAGGACGAAATCGATTTTCTTGGCCACATCATTAGCGGGAAGGGTGTAAGGCCAGATCCATCCAAGGTCAGCGCCATCACCGAGATGCCAGAGCCAGAGAACATTACAGACTTGCGACGAGTGCTCGGCATGGTGAACTATTTGGGCAGGTTTGTGCCAAATCTGTCAACAGTCATGAAGCCGCTCACCAATCTTCTGAATCACGATGCTGAGTGGGCCTGGACTCCAGCGCAGTCATCTGCCTTCACTAAAGTCAAGAAATTGCTGTCGTCAGCTCCAACACTCGCCTTCTTCGACATGAGGAAGCCTGTCGTTGTAAGCGCTGATGGAAGCAGCTACGGACTGGGGGGAGTTCTCCTCCAGGAGGACAGGGGTGATCTTCAGCCAGTGGCCTACTGTTCCAGAACTTTATCTAAGGCGGAGAAGAACTACGCTCAGATTAAAAAGGAACTGTTGGCGGCCACCTGGGCGTGCGAAAAGTTCGATCGCTACCTCCTCGGTCTGCCGTCATTCACACTGCTCACCGATCACAAGCCCATTGTGCCTCTGATCAACTCTAAAGAACTGACTGATGCACCTGTTCGGTGCCAACGGATGCTGATGAGGATGATGCGCTACAGCGGAAAGGCAGTATACACCCAAGGGAAAAACATGACTGTCGCAGACTCCTTGTCCCGAAGTCCAGTAGTGAGCACCGAGCCTGAAGAATTTGGTGAAGAAATCGAGGCTCATGTCGCTACAATCCAGATGTCATGGGATGCCACGGATAGCAAACTTGATGAAATCAGAAACAAGTCTCAACAGGATCCAGCGTTCAGTGCTGCGATACAGTACACCAGAAGCGGCTGGCCAAAATTCATACAAAACGTCAAGTCCTAAGCTCACGACCTCTACGCAGTTTCCAGTGAACTGAGCGAAGTCCATGGACTACTCGTCACAGGTAACCGCATCGTAATCCTCAAGGCAATGCGAGGGAAGATGCAAAGCAGGATCCACGACGGTCACCTCGGAGTGTCGAAGTGTCGAGAACGGGTCAAATCTTCCATTTGGTGGCCTGGTCTCAGCTCCGAGATACGGGAAGTCGTCTCAAGATGCGACCATTGCCAGCGGAAACGTCCAGCACAACCAAGCGAACCTCTAACCCCGACAGCTCTATCTGAGCGGCCGTTCCAGGTGGTTGGTGCTGACCTATGCAACTACAAGGGACATGACTACCTGGTACTAGTGGACTACTTTTCACGGTACTTGGAGGTGGCCTACATGCCAGACACCACCTCAGAGACTGTTGTGTACAAACTGAAAAACATCTTCGCTAGGTTTGGCATTCCGGAACTGCTGGTGACTGACAACGGTACCCAGTTTGTGTCAGACTGTTTCCACAAGTTCGCCAAGGGCTGGGGATTTAAACACACAGCTGGGGGGGGGGGGTT